>NC_072733.1:112001398-112301398 GCF_026930045.1 Uloborus diversus
AAACGTTTCCGAAATAATAAGAATCCTTCATCCAATAGCGAACTCCTTGTTATTCAGAAAGCTTTTTGTTATTTCAAAAAATCTAGAAGCGGAATTGCTGACGCAATGCTTCGAAACGTATTTTATCCTTCCAACACGGGCGCCAGTGAGTCGGAAATAACGAGAACTTATTTTTTCCTTATCATATGGTTGCTGCAGTCAGCAACTGTTTAGCATTGGATTTTTTGTTATTTCATGTCTAGAGAGTAGTAAATTGTGTCGAAACTAATTTTACGCCTTTGCATTTTGGGCTGCCCTTGATTTTTTAGACGATGTACGCAGCTATAAAGTTAGTTAATAACGATTTGCTTCTTTACAATTTCCAGTACGACAATGATTAGATATATATTGGGTGTTCAAGCGTGAATGGTTTCAACACCCGTGTTTATACTTAATGAAACGAAACCCTTTGGATTACTTATCCAGTTATAATGGAGGTACTTAGATTTTCTTCCGCTCATGTTCACTTGTAAGTATTAATGAATATTTTAAAACATGTTGTTATATACATTTATATTGTTGTTGATTTGCATTTGATGAGGCTCCAATTGTAACTGTTTTTGGGTTTATCGAATTAATTTAAAGTTATCCTACATACTTATTTGCGCAGTATAATATTTGTTGTAACCAATTGAGACTGATTATTCGCGCAAAAGAAATAAGATTTATATTTGAAAAGCAATCACAGAAAAGTTATTTCGAAATACTTGGATATACATACATTGGTTCAACAAATAAAAAATCGTTTAATTCATTAAAAAATGGTGATGCAAATGTTTTCTAGTATTGTAATATGCTTCACAAAAAAGTGTGTGTGTGTGTGTGTGTGTGTGTGTGTGTGTGCCAGTATTATTTATCTTTTTTATTATAATTTATTCATTCATTTAAAAATATTTATAACATTAGAAAATGACCCAGTTATCTATTAGTAAGCAACATAGTTATGCAATTAATTCATGTGCTTATTCATTTTGTTTAATGTGGTTGACAATAAAATATCCTTGACATTAGTTGTTTGGTAAATAACATTTCCTTCGTGGATATACTAGTTTAATGTAGGAGAGTCTGAAGAATAAGTCAGTGGCAAAAATGGAACAGCTGCATTTACATGCCGAAATAAAAAGTAATATTATTTCTTGTCATTGTTTTAAAAGTGATCATATTTTAAATACTATGTCATTAATGTACAATGTACATATGGCGAGAACGCGAGGACGTTCACCACGCAGACTGCCAATGACATTTTCAGGGGGTTGCTTTTCTTAAGGGGGGAGGCGCTTTATAGCATTTTATGGGTGCACCATCACTCTTATGGTGTGGGAGGGGGGACTCTCGTATATATTAAATGGAATAATCATGCAATAGAATTCAATGTTTTAATAAATAAAATATGTAACGCATTTTGCGCACATTGTAAAAATAAAATCAGTAACCTATTTTGATTAAGGCTGTTGTCCCAAGAGATTGGCACCAAGGGAAAATTAATCTACTCAAGTAATGAAAATCAACAGCAAATAGTCTCCCGATCTTTGTTGCATACGACGGGATTTTCAGTCTAGAATCGATTGAGATAATATTGTAGAAAAATTTTGCGTTTTTATAATTTAAATTAATTTTAAATGAAAATCTCGCTTGGCGACGGTTTCAGAATAGCAACCATACACGCACTAAAAAGTGAGCAACTTTGCGTCCTACTACAAATCCCGTAATAATATTTGGGGAAAAAACAGTTATCGATGATTCATAAGACTTTGAGGGTCTTAATGATAATTTTTAAATTTCATTTTCATCAATTTTTATATTTTAAAGTGTGGATGTTTTAAAAAACTTGTTCAATCTCCGGACATTTAGTTTCAATTTTCTCATGCAGGTGTCGCTGAAGTAAGAAATCTGAAAAATAGCGCTCTCTTGCTCTTTTCCTAAATTACTACCATAAATCACTTAAGCTTTTCCCCCCTTTTTCCCAACGCGAGCCACTTGCGAGCTCCGCCTTTCTTTAAAGTCTGATAACGATGTTTCCCGAGGGCCCAGGGAATCGACTCCCCATCGGTGGTTGAATGCGTTCCTTTTGCTAATTTCAGCTTTTCACTGAGGCATTTCGCAATTTTTAATTTTGTCGGTCTGTATTTTGTTATTGTGAATGCCATTCATTAATAAAATGAAAAAAAATAAAAGCGATTTTTTGCCATTTTGAAACGAAAAGCATTTATATATGTTTTTTTTATTTATGAGATAAATGATAAATCATAGTGCGTTTAACTATATGTGAGCAAAAATTTTAAATTTATCTAAACTTGTCACGTTTGCTGTATTGTAGAGTTTGGTTTGAAGTTACCGGTTTAACGATTGCTTCGGTTTAGTCACTTAATAAAGGGATTTCTTCTCAGGAAAAAGCAGGCGCCATCAAATTATATGTCTTGTTCGATCAACACTCAGAATAATTTCTGAAATTTCAACTTTTTATCATAGTTTTCCTAAACATTCTTGACTTAATATCTCAATGAGAAAAAGTATATGATTTAGACAAACACAAACATCGTATATGAGCAATAAAAGAGAAAAACGAAAGAGGAAAAAATGTGCAGACCAACTCCAAGAATCTTTCCTGTTTTGAAAGTTTTAGGGTTGTGACTATTTTTCAAGAAAATGAGGAATCTCCTTTCAATAATGGTTTGGATAAGAATTTAATACTGTTAAATTTATTCTTGTCTTCCTTTTCATTTTCTTTTTGATTTTCCCTCATGGAAATTGATCATTAATTTAATTTCTTTAACATTTATGACTCCTTTTTGTTCAGTATTTCCGTAATAAATACCTACTCAGCGCATAACAGTAAATTTTAGTGGGGGGGGGGGCTTCTCCTAGGTAGTCAAAACTTACAAGAGACTAAAAAGTCATCTGCAATGGTACGGAAAGGCTTGGAGAAAGTAATTTATTTCTGCGATCGAGGCATTTTTATCTGAAGTTATTACCTTCAAATTAAATCAATGAAATACAGATTACTTTGTTCCAGGAAGATTTCCCTTAACTGGAATTGATAATTAAATAATACTCGAAATTCATTCTCTTAGAAACGGTTCACTGGATATAAAGTAAATATAAAATCAGAAACATGATTCACTTATTATTGACAATTTTTTACATGCAATTTGATGACTAATGATATAATGAAAAATGTGGCGGTGACTATAAATAAACATTTATACACGAAATAAACGGCTTCATTTTGTTGATGAGCGCCTCAAATGGATTGTACACGAAGAGCTCTGCAGTTTATGCACTCAATATGCATCACAGCTCACAAGATAAATATATACATATCATACAAAGCGAAAATGTTTCACTCAACTGGAATTGATTATTAAATATTTCTCGAAATTCATTTTCTTCAATAAGGAAACGGTTCATCCGTTATAAAGTAAATATAAAATCAGAAACATAATCAACTTAATATTGACATTTTTTTACATGCAATTTGATAACTAATGATAATGAATAAAGTTGCGGTGATTATAAATAAATATTCATACTCGAAATAAATTGCTACATTTTGCTAAGGCGCGCCTCAAATCGATTGTACATAAGGAACTCTGCAGTTTATGCAGTCAATATGCATCACAGCTCACAAGATGAATATATACATATCATTACAAAGCGGAAAATGTTTCACTCAACTGGAATTGGTAGTTAAATAATTCTCGAAATTCATTCTCTTAAAAACGGTTCATTGGATATAAAGTTAATATAAAATCAGAAACATAATTCACTTTTTATTGACAATTTTTTACATGCAATTTGATGACTAATGATATAATGAAAAATGTGGCGGTAACTATAAATAAACATTCATACACGAAATAAACGGCTACATTTTGTTGATGAGCGCCTCAGAGGGATTGTACACGAGGAACTCTGCAGTTTATGCAGCAAGTTACCTTTTTGAATCTTCGATTTCGGAGCAAAGTTCGAAAACCCCCTCATCTGTTGCCTTAACAGCATTGAAAGTGGTGCATAAATGAGTTTTTACGGTGTTATATCAAGGGAAGAGGGTGAAATATAAGACTTCAGAATTTTTTTGGATATCGAAGCTCTCAAAACTAGTGATGTGCCGGATCGTTAAAAAAGTAGATCCGCGGATACGGATCCGGATCATTAGTGGCAAGATTCGCGGATACGGATACGGATCTCAAAATTTTTTTACACAATTCAACTATCCAAGTGTAAAATTCGTTACAAAAGGTATTCCCGTCAGAATAATGGCACTGTTTCTTCAAAAAATGTCGGTTACGGCGAAAATATAGTCAAGACTATGATTTACTCCTTAAAAAAATCTCCGCAAAAACTGAGGGAGAGCTAGAAGGAATGGATCAGTTCTGCTTTAATGTTTAAATAGAATGTTGAAAATTATTTCTAGCTTGCTCGGTAGATGTAGGATACAGGAACAAGAGTGGTAAAGCTGCTACTAGATAGGCTAGAAATAATATTTTTCGCATTTTATCGCATCAGCATAAATGCAGTGCTGACCCATTCCACCCAACTTACTCCGACCGACGATATAACAGAGACAGGAACACCTTTACTAACAGTAAATAGAGTATTTAGTCTCACTTTTTTTGAAGGATGCTGAGAAAAACCAAAATGAAGAATAACAGAAACCCCAAATCAATAAAAAAACTAATATTAAATTAAACATTATAAAAAAGAACCTCACATGAAGATAAATTTCGCGGGTCAGAACACACATTATTAACAAATATGAACTGATAGCAGATAGAAATTTTAAATCATTGAGCTTTTTCTCCTAATCTTCAGACTATGAAATCGCTACCAATCGCGCGTTTAAAGGCTTAGAATTGCATTTAAAATTTACTTAACAAGATTATAGTAGGTCCTTACTGTATAACTTGGAAGTTCCAAACTAATATTAAACGCAGAAAACTCGTTCTTTCAATTATGCCAATATTTTTAACGTACGGGTAAGTTTTTACAACCCTAATTGTGAAAAACGTTAAGTCGGTTTTTAATTAATATCTCCGGTAATTAAAGTTCGAAAAAATCGAGGCCAAGCTAAGAACACTTTCAAAAAAGTCAGTTCTTGAACGAAAAAAGAACATATCCAAATCGGTTCACATGTTTCAGAGCTACGATGCCACAAATTGACACACAGAAACACACTTTTAAAACTTATATTACTCCTTCCTTTTCACGACGGGGGGTACTAATTGGCTTCTGAAACGATACCTTATAATTTATGTAGGGAATATAACCTAATTTGAACGGAATTTAAGTCTTTTACTCAAATATTTAAGAATTTTTAGAATAGAAAAGATCCGTTTTAGATCCGTCAAAAAAGTAACGGATACGGATACAGATTTTTATTTTCAATCGGATATCCACGGATACGGATACCGATATCCGGAACATCACTACTCAAAACGCAATTTTAGATGATCTTCGATAATTTTAAAGAAACGGGGTAGAAATATCCGTTTTTGGGTTCAAAACGTCAATTTCGAATAAAAAAAGAATTATTCATCGACTTTTTTTCGAAAAGGTCTATAAACCTTCCAGGCACTAACCTAGGCAAACTAAAAATTTTAACGAAATCGGTCAGGTATTTTCTGAGTTTACTCCGGATACATATAAATTTAGAGTTTGCGTTTTATTTATATAAAGATACTAATGCTGAATTATAGGCATGATTTAATTTCATTCGAAATCTTAATTATATGTGTGATTGTAACTTTAGTAAATATAAATAATTTGGGAAGGTTTGCGACTAAAGATCTGTGATGCGACTCATGATACGGTGCTTCAAGATTTTTTTTTTTTTTTAATATGTATTTGTTTTATTTTATTAATTTATTTTTAACGTGCACATTTTTTTCAGACATGGCGCTCATAGAAGTTAAGCCGATACTTTGATTTTTCATCGAGAAGTACAATCGACAAAAAATTGTGGTAAAAAAGAAAAAAGATCGTTTTGATGATTTTTTAAATATTTGGGGGGGGGGGGGAGTTTCACCTTGAAGGTCCCACCCTGCGACAAATGTTCATGTTTTTACACTTTTCTTTTCTCTATGCCCTCTCCCACTCAAAATAATAACAACGGTTTTAAAACAGTCAAAAACAGAAAAAATTGGGAGGGGGAGGAAGTATCACTATCACCAAAACTCCAAAATGGGATGGGTAGGGGGAAACGGTGGTCATATTTGGATTCAAGGGGTTATTTTATGTAATGACATTTCATAAAACATTTTACAGAACAGACTGATATAATCGACATTGATAGTGTTGTTAAAGATTTTCCGTTGATGAAAAGTAGAAAATTAATAGATAAGGTTAAGAAAAAAAATTTTCAAGTATAAATATGTGTATCTCTCAGGTAATTTGTAATCATATTTTTGTTTCTTTTTCTTTTCAATAAGAATTTTCAGAATTACTACCAGCATACCAGTATGTACAGTTTTTGATCACGTTTTAAATGTTTTAATTTAAGGAAAATATTATCGCTCATAATGCAATAATTTTTGAAAAATATTTCAACCAACAATTTTTCCTGTTTGACGTAATATTATATTAAAATGGAAAACGTATTTTGGATAATAAAATCCTGTTTTCGTTCTATAAAATGTTAAAAATGTCTTTTTTTTTGGGGGGGGGGCGGCATTCAGCAAAGAAATTTAAGAGGGACGGCAAATTTGGTGCCTGCCACGGGCGGCAGAAACCTACGCTACGCCGCTGTTTGCAATTATCAATTAATTACAGCATGGTTATCTATTTATTTATTTATTTTTCATGGCCTTATAGTTTCATAAAACATGTTTTCTATCATTCTTTGAAGTTTTAAAACATTTCCTTGTAATGGCACGCAGATGAATTATTGAAACATGATATAGACTGGCAGAGGCGTAGGAACTATATAAAAGTAGGGGGAGCTGAGGCTCATGATAGGGATCCAAGGGACAGAAGCAGTAGCACCACCAGATTTTTTTTGGGGTTGGAGCACTTGAAAAAAAATTTCTTATTTGAAATGATTGTCGATCCTTTCGTCTTCCTCTCTCTTTTCCAGTAATGTTTCCAATCATATCTAATATATAAATTCAGGCAGTCAGAAGCAAAGGGATGTAAGTGGACTTCAAGTTTTGAGTAAAACGTATCAAGTAAGCCTTCATTGATTTTTTTTCTAAATCATGCTGTACAGCAGCACCTATCAGGGCTATTAGTACAATCTCTTGCCCCAAGACAGAGGAGAGGTCCCTCTACTGTTTGAACTGGTTATCTCCAAATTTTTAATTTTGCCACTTATATCTTTTTGCTTCTCACTGCCTCAATTGTATATGGAGAGAATGAGGTAATAAAACTTCTGGTTTTTGGAAGGGGGTCGGTCAGTTCTCGAAGATGCGCACGTATCAATAGGGGGGTCCTGGGGCTTTAGCCCCAGAAAATTTCTGAAATCTTAGTTCTAAAAACGTAGTTTTAGACGGTCTTTGGTAGTGTTAAGGAGAGAAAAAGTTGGAATGCCCTCCCTGGAAAATTTTCGAATTTATGTCTTTAAAACGCGAATTCAGACCATATTTATCACGTTAGGAAAAATGATGTGACTCAGGGATTGTCCTCGATCGATTTACATCTCTTTCCCAATATTTCAAAATTGAAGTTCTAGAAACGCAATTGAAGACAGTCTTGAATGATGTCAGGGAAAGGGGGAGGTTCTAGGGCTCTCTGGAATTTTTTAGAAACTGAAGTCTTAGAGAGCGTTCCTCAATGAGGTTATTGGAAAAGATTCCTTCTCCTTAAAGTTTTAGAAATTGTAGTTTTAAAAACTTAATTTTCATCCTTCTTTTTTGATATCAGAAAGAAGAGTTTCGGGTGTCGCTCTCCGAAAATTATTCGAGATAGATCATATTTGTTAATGTTATAGGCATAGCAATGTTTTGAAATTGAAGGGAATATTATATAATCTATCATATTGTGGAGGTCAAGGTATTCAGTCATGGGTTCTCTTCCGGGAACTTTCAGGAAATCGCTCTCTAAAAACAAATGTTGCAAGGCTTTTTAAAATTTTAGGAGGTAGGGGAGGGCTTCTGCAGCGTAGCATTTAGAAGATTTTCTTTTATGAGAACTAGAAACAGAGGAATAAGTTGAGAAACAGTGCGCCTGAAATGTGTTTAAATAAAATGTTCGTTGTATAGTTCAGATAAATGTTAGTAAAAGTACTTCAGAAAAACTATGAAATATTGTTGGTGCTTTTTTCTAACAATAATAAGTGAAAAGGAAAATTTTTAATCGTAAAAATGGATATGAAAAAGTTTCCCAGAACCTCAAATATTTTGAGGGGTGCTCGAGTGCCCTCTTCCACATGCATTTTTTTTAGCATGAAAACATAGCTGTGACAAAAAAAACCCTTAATTTTGAGAAAGCAAAAAAGAAGAATAAATGTAACTTCATAAAGTCTAAATGTTCAAAAAAATTTTGTTTTCAATAAACTCGCACTGTTTTTAACATCGTAACAGTGTTTACAATTATTTATTAGTGTTACAAGTTTTTTTTTAAAATATTCTAATAAAGATTTCACCGATTTTGATTAGTGAGAATTTTTGTTTCTGTGTCGTAGTACCTTAGAATTCTTTAAATTATATTTATCTTGGCAAATTTTTAACTTCATGAAAAAATTAATCCCTCAGGCTTTTAGATATAACAAAATAATGGATAAAAAGTTTTTTTTTCTAGTTTTTACCGTGGAATAGTTCTGGAAATTGTGGTTTTTTTTTTTTTTTTTAAATCACAGTAATGATATGTATCCGCAAAAGTAATTTCTGGGTATGTCACTTATTTAGGTTGTTTCTTCTGACAATATTTACAATCAAAAATAATAAATGTAACTTTTATAGAATTTTAAAAATTTGTTCGAAGAATTTGTATCTCAGGCTTTTAGTCTATGCCCCCTGTCAGAAGATCACTTTTGGTTTCGATAGACCATCGAACAATGATATTTTCGCTATCTGATCGTATCTTTTGATCGAAACATGGAATTTAACACCCGAAACATACGATCATAATCCCTCGAAAATTAGTTTAGAACTTTTTTTTGTTCTAAAACTACATTGTTAATCTTTTGAGAACTCGCTAAAGAATTTTCTTTGGTCGGGGCTGAACTTCTTATGAAGAAATGAAAAAAATAAAAAAGAGAAAGAAACGATGGATTAAAAAATGCTAAATAAATATGTTTGTACATTGGGCTTTTTTCTTTTCTCCCCCCTCTTCTCTCTCTCTCTGCATTCTTTTTCTTTTCTTTTTTTCCTTTTCTTTTTTTTTTAATAATTGCAATACATAAAAATATTATATGACCACTCGGTATTTTAGTTTCACTTTCGTGTCATATTTTGCAACTTTATTTTAATCAACGAATCTAAAAGGATTCGCCGGAAATTCTTTAAATAGCGTCCGGGAGGTCAGATAACCCTAAATGAGATAAGTTTCTGTAAAGCTAAAATTGAGTAAGTTTACCTTAGAAACCTTCTTTTTGATACATGTCTGGAGCACCTTCATATTTCAGTGTGAGATACAAATGGCATGCAAAACTAAGAACATTTAAACTGAGCTACGCTACAGTGTAATGTGTAATACACGTGCGAAAGACGAGCTCGAAGTGGAGAGGGCGGAAAACAGCCCTATGTAGATAACTTGTCTTTAATACTTTTTTTCTTCCGGGAATCGAAAGGTTTGAAAAGAGGGAAACCCAAGTGTACTGATCATACTAACCACTCCATCTCTCCCCTTTCTTTGTCGGTTATTATATGGAAATTCCTAGAAAAGGTAGATCGCATTTTTGAAATCAGATTTGAGGTAGACAATGTACTGCAAAAAGCTATACTGTGAGAATTTTTTAGGGGGAGCTGAGCCGGTCTGAAATATTATAGAGGGAGCTCAAGCTCCCCCGCTTCCTACGCCTATGTAGACTTGAGTTAGATCTATAAGAGAAAATATAATGATGACAAATGGGGAGATAAAGAGTAACCGAGATTTTTCTCGAATGCTACGCATGTTAGTATGTTTCACATAAGACAGCATCTTTATTTTCAGAAGAAAAAAAAATAACTTCTTTGTTGTTTCATTGTTTGCTCAAAAAGACATTTTGAATTTAGAGGGGAAAAAAAACACGATTACATTCCGAATGAATTCTGTTACTTTTTGAACAAAAAGTTACGTTTACGTGCTCTTTTGAACAAAACTGTGTTTTGGAATCAAACCCAGTTTAATTATTTAATATCTATATCGCTGAATCTTTGATGAGCACTGAACTTTAATGTCTTGTGCGTTAACCATTTTATCAGTCGTCATCTTTATTTATAGCAGAATCTTTATCCTATTATTTTTTTCATCTACGAATCCACGATTTGAATAATTTACGCTGTTATTACGTTAACTCACTTGTGTTCTTACAACTCCTCACTGTTTTATGGTATTTCATTAGTAAATTGTAACTGGAATACATTGCAAAGAGTCTAAAGTTTCCGCTTTTGAAAACTGCATATTTGAAAAAAAAAAATGTTTAAAAAAGTTTTGATGACTTTTTTGTTCTTCGGTTTTTAATTTAGCATGTTTCCTTTAGTTAAAAGCAATAATCAGCCTTTTTCATTCGTCATTCATTTTTATTTATCTTCGAGACTTAATATTAACAGAATACAATTTTTAAATATTAATAATGTAAAAAAGAAAGTAAACGTCAATCATTCAAGAAACCAGCATTGAATTAAGTATAGCACTAAAATCCTTTGTCCAACTCCAATCTTGTTGCGACTTCTGGATAAACGCAACGACACTTTCTGAAATTGACACCCTCTTTTCGACTTCATTTACTGTTTTACGCTGATCAATTACCCTGATTGAAACACATTTGATTTTCATATGATGTGTGAAAGTAATCATTATTAAATGACAAGAAAAAATTGTAACTTTGAAAAATGAAAAAATGCTAATATTTTACTTTTAAGACCAAAAAAAAAAAAGAATTAAAAAAGAATTTAAAGAAAAATGTGCTTAAAGCAAAATTTGCCGCCCCTGAAAATTTTGGCATCCTTAGGCCTATTGGGAAATTGGGCCCTGATGTCAATACCTTTCAGAAAAACTAATTCCCACTACTGCATCACAAAAATCACTTGAAAGCTAAAATTTGACCATTTGTTGCTCTTCAACTACATCCTGAGAAATGTTGAAAGAGCAAACCGGTCTTCAGCTTTGCATTTGCCTGAAGGGAGAGAGGGGTTCGGTTCTCGGGGTGACAGCTATTAGCGCCTAATTACTCCCCTCTGTGTGAAGCTGTTTAGAGAGGGCACTTTATTCCCAACCCCTATAAACCGAGTGAAAATCCGCGCCATCTACATTTGAAAGTTGGCAAATGAAGATAGGAAAATTGTCCCTTAAGTATCTATATTTGTGATAAGCTGGAAAAGGGCAAGAACAGAAGAATCAACCCGAATGGTTCCAGCAGCGGGACTTGATGTCATATTTGAATTCATCAATTTCTCTGTTGGTACTTTTCGGTACACGATTCTGTCGATTCTGTCTATTCCGAGTCCCAACTGACTACAACCGTATTTATGTCGAGGACTGCATACTAAGTGCCTTGCCTCCATTATTTTTTATACCGATAGATGGCAGCACCATCACCGGATCAAACAGTTAATGAGAATTTAGAACTAGACCAGGAGCTAATAGCTACGTGGTGCTAGCACCCCCAGAGGTATCGTTTCACTTGGAGGACATTGAGACCACGAGCATATTTAACGTCGCCCAGTCCCCTTTAATGACGACGGTGGGTCTTCGACCATCGAGGTTCGAACTCAGGACCCTCCGGCCCCGAATCCGACACTCTACCGATCGGGATACCACGGCCCTTTTTCGGTACACTTTGTACGTCAGAGAAATTGACTTGAGGTGAACGAATTCCGGAACGCGAAGGGTAGGTAAATCCTGTCAAATTTTATCCGAAGATAAAAGCTATCAAGTTTGATACAAGATATGTTTTTAAGTTCTGCGTTAAAAATACAATATGTTGATAGTTTTGTTTTGAAAATATTGAGAGAAAAACTGAAGTTTAAGATTGTTTAACAAACAATCCCCACTTTTCAGAAAGTACCCCCCTCCAATCCCCCGACGATTTTGTGATTAGGAATGAAACTACTATATTATTTCATAAATTTTCAAAAATTTATAACTGTGCATATGTTATGTTGTTAACCATGCTATTTGTCATTAGAAATTCAAAAAAAAAAAAAAAAAATCCACGAATGATTCTAAAATTGCTTATATTATTGCTCTTAGATGTGAAAGAATTGAAACTGATATGGTATGCAATACTATAGCATAAAATTATATTAAAAAAAAAAAATCACGGAAAAAGGATTCCGAAATTCTCGGAAACGTTTTTAAAAATTGTTTGGAGAATTCCGAAATACTCGGAAACGTATTCGAAACTTTCATGAACCACAGCTGCACAGAATACTAAGAAACATTTCTGGAAATTACGGAAAGAGGATTCCGAAATACTCAGAAACGTATCTGAAAATTACAGAAACAGGATTCCAAAATACTCAGAAAAATTTCTGGAAATTACAGAAAGAGGATTCCGAAATACTCAGACACGTTTCAGGACATTACAGAAAGATAATTCCGAAATACTCAGAAACGTTTTTGAAACTTTCATGAACCGCAGCTGCACGATATACTCAGAAACGTTTCCGGATTTTTTTTACAGTGCAAAAATTGTCCTAAAGTTTAGAAAATACCCCTTCAATCTCCAGATTTGAACTTAATGTAACATATTTAGAGATATCTGGAGGCTAGATTACGAAAATACTGCTTTAAAACGAAAATAGAGCTAGAAACAGTAAGGTTCGAAGTGTGGTTGATCACTTACTCTGAAATCACGCAAAAAAAGAAAGAAAAAATAATGAAATCTATTCCCAGACGTTTAAAAGGTGTTGTTGATACTGCATGATATTCTACTATATAATATATCTTAATAAAAAGTTAGATTATTGAATAATATATAGACATATTTTAAAGTGTACGAATACTTTTGTGAGATAGAACTTCCGGCACTTTTTGGTTTTTGATTTAAAAAAAAAATTAAGTTTTAATATTAAAAAAAAAAAAAAAATCACGTAGTTTTGTTGAACATTGATCATAGATATCATAATTAAATACCTATTCCAAAATATTAGTTCTTACCAATGGATTGGGTCCTTTTTCATTGAAAGTCGTAGATGTACGAACACTTTTGGGAGTCACTGTAAAGAAAAGCAACGATTCACTGTGCGCAACATACTCGATTCTATATTATCTATTTCTATTTCTATATTAAAATGTGTGCACGGATGTTTGGCTGCCTGGTTGTACGTCCGGCTGACTCCTCCGTCCTGTAACAAAAGAGGAAACATAATAAAAAAGCAGATTTATTTTTTATGGTCAGAAACAAAATCCTTTTTTTTTTCTAAAAAATGAAATACTTTTCATTAACCTTATATAAGGAATGTAAATTTGGTGGGAAGGAATTTGGGAAAAGTACATTCTGTTGGGCAACTTGCGGAAAATCGCTCATCATATAGTATGGCTCTGATAACAAGACGCCTGATCTTGGATGATCTCATTTATGCTTGTGCTGAAAGAGGAGACACTCTTATATTTCCACTACACCAATAACTGTTATTAGTTCAGCAAACCGACTTTCTCACCACTGTTTTAAGTGAAATCGTTTAATGTTTCGCCCATCAGAAGTCAGTCAAAGTCAGACTATACCCCTCTCCCGCCTTCTCTATGCTGACGGTAAGTTATCAACCTAGGAGGCAGAGGAGAAAGCATCTATTGTAATTCTTATCTACTCTTTTCCCTTTTGTTCCTTTCGAATCCTCCCCAGTCTGACACTTATTCCCTAAGGGGTTTGGGCAAGTTTTGGAGTGAATCGATTTATTTTAGGTTGATAACTTACCGTCAGAATAGAAAAGGAGGAAGGGGGGTATTATTTATCCCAAAACTCTCCCAAACCCCTTAGGGAATAAGTGGCAGACTGGGGAGGCTTCGAAAGAAACAAAAGGGAAAAGGGTAGATAAGAATTACAATAGATGCCCAAGAAAGTTGAGTTCATGCGCTTGTTAATTACATACATTCCTAATGTTAATTATTCTTATCTGAACTTAATAACTGCAAACTACATTTCCACAATGTTCAACCTATCTTATTATGTACTAAATAAACCGAAAAAAAACAGCTCCTATAAAAAAAAAATTTAATAATTCAGAAATATCATGGAATACCTCAACTCGAGGGCACCGGGAAGGAAGGTTTAGCGAGAAGGAACGTTTTCAGGGATATTTTTTCCTGTATGATCGGTAGACCGCCATCTCGGACTACAAAATGCTAATATTGTCTCTCTAAAAGTCCACTGTGAAGATATATTGAGTTATACAATTTGTTTCTCATTAATTGTTTTTTTGGTCAAAATATTTTAAGATTCTTGAAGATATCATATTCTGTACTGTAAATGGAAGAAAATTTTATCTTAAAGCTTTATTATTAGGCAAAAGCGTTTCCCAAATATTTCTGAATCTATTCGAGAAATATCTTAATATCTTTTATACAGTACATTTTTTTCAAACCGAAACATTTTACATGTGATTTAATGTGGGATTGCTATTTATAATATGAATATTATGGATGTGTTGATTAAAAAAATAATTTGATAAAAATAATAAAATAGGAAAGTTGTTTAGTACGAAAAGTGAATTGAGTTCATGCGCTTGTTAATTACATGCATTCCTAATGTTAATTATTCTTATCTGAATTTAATAACTGCAAACTAAATTTCTACAATGTTCAACCTATCTTATTATTTAATAAATAAACCGCAAAAAAAAAAAAAAAAAAAAAAAAAAAAAAAAAATAGTTCCTATGAAGAACAAATTTAATAATCCAGAAATATCATGGAAATAATGAATTAAAACTAACTGCTCGTATATTATTCACATAAAGTTCTTTATTTTGATGAAGTACACATTGGGGCCATTCCACGGAAAGCGGACACTTCGTCTCGCAAGTAACGCCTCATATATTAGATTAAAAATAATAAATTTAAATCGGCATTGAACAATATCTTGTTGCTTAAACACATATGTATATGCGATTTATTAAGTAAAAAATTTCGTCATTCCTTTTTCAAATTATTAAACTTTTTCGTGGACTTAAATTGCATACTGAATTTTTTCACTGGTTCAAATTATTATTTCGCAGCAAATGAGATATGTTTCATTAACATTGAAACCTTAGCTTTCAAAATCTACTACTTGTTTTGTCATTGCAAAAATATTAGGGTTATCTTCAAAAAGTAACTTTTCTGTCACACGCCTTTTAGTAAAAACTTTAAGAAATAACTCATTTTATAATGTTTTTTTGTTTTAATTTTTTCTTTCAACTTCATCAAAAATATATCTATTTAAACCTGCAAGCAATGTTTTAATAATAATTCTTATTTTAACATATTTTTGGTTCACAGCATGTGAATTCTCACCTCCGTGGCATGTCAAACACCTGGTGTTACTGTTTGTGTTGCTTATTATTTCATTCACGTGTCTCAAATGCTAATTGTTTAAGTATATTTATTTTTTAATATTGCGTTTTAGAAGGACAAGGAATTACGTCACAAAATAAATTCTCACCTCCGTTACAAAATGTCATTTCTCATTAAGAGATGGCAATAATGACATGACATTTTATTTTTCTTATGTGATGGAACCCTTGTTTATGTTCAGCCCTATAGAAGTTGTGAGATTTTACTTGAAAAACAAGAGAGATTTGGCTTTAAAATCCAAGTGTGGTTATTGGGAATTCTCACTTCCGTGAACTTGAATTTCGGGAACGTAAATTGAGGCAATAAGAAGCAAAGGGATGTAAATGGACATTTTCAAGTTTTGAGTAAAACGACTATAAAGATAACGTCCTTGGTAGACTTTCATTGTTTTTTTTTCCTAAATCATGCTGTACAACAGCACGTACCAGGACTATACCAGGGGTTCAACTCCCATTTGTACTGGTTATCTCCAAATTTTTAATTTTGCCACTTACATCCCTTTGCTTCTCACTATTCACGTGTTTTCATATGCTTGAGCAGACTGTAGCAACTAAGAAAAATTTCTTTCCCTGAAAAATGTATCTATTAGGCTTATATTGATGAAAATTCTTCACCTCCTTGACAGATCTTATCGATGTCATCATTTTTGTGGAGATAATGATGGAGGGGAAATACCTCAATTTTAGAGAATCTACCAAAATTATAAATTACCATTGCATTCTCAAATTTACTAATTTGGAAATATATTAATACTGTATACAATTTTAAACAAAAATTCAATAGCTAATTGTTTGCACATTTAACAAAATTAGTCCTTTGATATTAAATTTGCCTCTATTTCCAAACACGAGTTTCTTTCCCTTTTTTTTTTATTTCCGTGAACAAGGTATTTTATTATTATTTTTTCAAATTATTTATTTATGAGTAAAATAATTGGAATTTAGCCGAGCCATTGCTTATAGTTACTTCTAGTAGGTAACACTTTCATGTAAGACTAGGAAAAAAAAGAAGAAGAAAACAACAGAGGAAAAAAATATTTTCACCCAAAAAGTTACACATTCTAGAGAATGACCCATTAAGTAATTCCTAGAGCCCATTAGAAAAGATTGACCTTGGGTGTGCCACACGTGACGCATGAAAATAAATTCAAATTTAAGAAAAAAAAAACACCTTTATAAAAAAATGTAAGGTCAATTTTTACATCAAATGTAATACTTATAAAATGTGCTTACTCCTGTTAAGTTAAAATATTTAGTTGTAGGTGCAATAACTTAGAATCTTTCTGAAGAATTCAGGCACGTTCCCAATGAGAGCCAGTCAAATTTATTGAATAAATCAGGAACCTTCGACGAAAAATTAGATATGTTTATATAAATAGCTTGGCACCTTCCTGATTATTATGCTTCCTACTTCATCTCAGGGCGTGAATACCACACAGGTCAAAGTATGTCTGGGCCTGGGGCCCTATTTCCTAAGGGAGCCCAATTTTTTGAAAAACCTATGCATAATATTAAAGAATTGTGTATTGTTTAGAAAATAATAAAAAAAAATAATGATTTATTAATGAAAAAGAACTTTTTTTGATGCTTAATTAGCATTTGTCTTATTTAGATGTTCTGTATGAGTACGAAAGCTTTATTCCTTAAATTTCATCCAAAGTATAGTAAGTTTATTATCATTAATAAACTGACTAGTAAAACGAAGAAGACTGAAAAAAAAATCTGTTTGGTACATGATCATTTTTTTTTTCTTTTGAATATTTGCGTGTGAGGGGGCGGGCAATATCTCTGCGGTGCTCCTGTTTTTCAACTGGTTGTAGAAGAGTTTTCTTGCTTTTTTTTTCAGAATCAGGTGCATGGTTATGACTTCCATTTATACTTTCAAATTGTCCTTTACTTAAAATCACCCTTGCTCTGTAGTTTTTAATACTTGCGCGTTTCCAGTACGTTCTATTCGTGGATTTGTTGTGAATCCTGTATAAATATTCGTTGTGTAATAAGTTTCCCTCCACGTGTTGAATCGATGAATCTAATGCTGTTCATTTTCGGACTGACACTGAACAACGATTTTGGAAAAAAAAAAAAAAAAAACGGAAAAGGACCGAGGGAAGATACACACGTGGTCTGAACAGGGAAAAATAACCCGCATAGAATTTCCCTACACCGATTGTCCCCTAAACCAAAATACCTACAACCAGTTTGATTGACATGCCCCACGCCCCCTACTGGGAGATTTCCATCCATTATACTCTCAATCAGAAATCTTTCTGAGAAATTGGGGCGAAAGATGGTAGATACGAGTAAATCTTGATAGCTTTTTCTCAAGGAGCGTTTCCTGATGCCTGCATTTTCTTTTAAACGAATACGAAATTGATTTGAAGCATTTAATCCTGAGATGAAGATAGATGGCGATGACAGATATAATGATTAATATAAATTCCAAACACAGGTATTCCCAAATATTAATTTTCGTGCATTGATGAACAAATTTCCCTCCTGAATTTTTTTTTTTTTTCGTGTAATGGGGGCTGCGTTTTTAGGCTATTTAGCCTTTTAGTAGTCCTAGTGCGATCCCCTGATACGGCATCCAGTCTTTTATGTGCCACCATTAAGGCGCAGATGTCAATGGCAAGTATAATTTGGACACCCAGTTTCCCCCAGATGGAGGCACCTGTGCTCTCTTTGATACGAAATTGCACTAAGAATTTAATTTTGCCGAGGGAATTCTAAGCCAAACGAATATCCAAGGGATCTCGGGATCTTTTACAAGCCGCATAATCATACGACGTGGGCGCCGATGATTTTCTGCATCTCGAAAATCCATCAACTAGCTACCCCAGGTCAGAACCTGGGTCCACAGACGTAGAAGAGAAGCGCGTAACTATCACGCCACCAGCCGGCTTCACTCCTGAAAATGAATGAAATATATTTGTAGAGCACATAATTCCATTACATTCCAATAATTGGTTGAGTTTTCCACAAAATATCCTTCAAAAGCCGACAGGTGTGCGAGAACTTAGTTTCCTTTTTATTAGAGATACTTCGTTCATGAACGAACGGGTCAAAAAAGAACGACTCCTTTAAATGACCGGCACAGTGCAATCTCCTAAAAAATAAACGGCCCTTCTTTGGAACCGGTGAATGGTTTTGAACATTGCACTGAAAGTCATTTATTTCATTTCTTTAATTGTTACATTTATTAGTTTTTAAGTTACAGTCGAACCTCCATATATCGAACTTCCACATATCGAAATTTTCTATGCATCGAAATCCCACAGCAAATTTCTATGTTCATTATATAGAAAAATTGTTTCTATATATCGAAAAAATCTCTATATATCTAAATTTTTTTCGAGATATTCGTGGATTTTTTTTCCACTTTAGACTGTTTGTCTCATGAAAAATAAAGGTTAGAGGAGAAAATTACGTTCACACTAAAGGTTGCTATACGGAACTCATAAAAAATCTGGGGTTGAAGGGTGTGTAGTGAAGTCGTTGTTCCGTTCTGAAGTTCTTAAATTCCCTCAAGTTTTTTTCAAATCTTAGCTGTAACCAGTAACACTGTAAAATTAGTTTCAAATTATCCCTTTTGTTTGTTGATTATCATTTCTAGTCTTCTTTGCTTCAGTAAAAATCATTCAAGTTAAGTGGATTGATTGTTTACTTTTCTCCCGATCACATTGTTAAAACAAAAATCCCTTAATGTTGCGATCAAGTTGAATTGCCAAAGAATATGAAGATGTACGGTTGGTGTAAAAATGTAATTTCTGTTAATTTTTTAATTATTAACTTTCATTTAATCCGATACTCGTATAAATTAGAAATTGGGTTTCATACACGAAAATTAGCTTTTATTTTAATGTTTTAGGATACTTTTATAATAAAATAAGATCGTTTCCTTATATCGAAATTTCTACATATCGAATTTTTTTCCGGCAATTTGCTACTTCGATATATGGAGGTCCGACTGTATATACTAGTTATTGAGTAATATATTAAGTTTGTTTCTCTTCTCTACTTTACAATAAAGCATTTGGCATCACTTGCTCTTCAGCCTTTTGTCACCATCTTGTTTACACCTGTAAGTTAATAAATTAGGTTTTATTATTTTTATAGCTTACCTTCCGGGTTAGAAAATAACTTAATTAATTTATAATTTTTAATTATTTTTATCACATCATTTTTAATGAACTTTAGAACAAAACATTTTGAAATAAACGAGTTCAATACACGGGTAAAAGAAATGAACGATTCTCTAATGAACGGAAAGAACAACATTGCCTTTGCCTACTTTGTATGCAGTAAGAAATGCGTGCACTTGAACCTTGAACAAAAAAATGGTTTGAATTTGACTCGAATGCACCGGAAGGTGTTACAGGTACTGCAGTCGACATAAATCGGAAGAACAAATGAAGTAAACGGAGAGAGGAGGAGAGAGGAATTACGGATATGTAACGTTGGCAAGCACCACAAGGTGAGCTTGTAAATATCGAGTTTGAAAGCGGAAGGAAAAAGCATCGAAGCGGCAAACCAAGGGCTAAGCCAAGTGATAGGTGCGATGAAACCACGTGAAATATTTCCTATTTAAAAAACTGGCGCGATCTAAATCCAAAAATTACTTCTCCTTCCCCTCTTCTCTTGCAGAAATTAAAGCTCATGAATAATGTTTTTCTATTTATAAGAAACGTGTTTCTGATGTGAAGTGACTGAAGTCGTCAGAGGAAAGGTATGTGCGGTTTTAGTTTATAAGTTCAATAATCTCGATCGTTATCCTTATATATTATTTCTGTAGCCTGTTTTTGGTTTCTACGCCAGATTTTCCTCAATTCTTGATCGAATTCTTTGATTTACGCCTTATTTTAAAGCTTATGGTGCTGGCTACTGACGAAAAATAGACCCACGGTCTAAAAATTGTTTTTTTTTCAGCCGAAAAACCTGTTTTAAAGAACCAGAATGAGGTTTTCGGTTAAACTTATAACTTTAATTTGCGCTATGACCGACAGAGCTGAATAGCTTGATCGGCAGAGCGTTCTCTTCGTAACCAGGAGAATGCGTGTTCGGGCCCACGTCCGGACAATCTGCAACAAAAAATTAGAGAAATATCGCGTATTGCATGAACACTTAATTAAGTGAATAACAACTATGAAGGAATAGAATAAATGAGAAGGAAACGCTCTTTGCTGATATGAAAACTTGAAGCGACTTTGTGCTAAATTACTTCGGACGTGTTTTTTTTTTTTTTTTTAAGCTTTGGCTCTGGTAAGAAAATTAAAGCATAATGTAAGCGAAAATATAAGTAACAGGTTTAAGATTTCAGACTACAATAGAGCTGTTTTCTGTTCAGAAAAAAATAATAAATCGTATATTGAAATATATATTCTTCTAATGAGTTATTGACTCTTTGTACAAATAAAAAAATTACTACCTCAATTTGAAGGGTAAAATATATACTTTTTCTTCCTTTTGCAAAAAAACAAATAGCTTATCACATTTTTACTACATTAGAAAAGCTACGCTTAAAAAGGAGCATAGTTCAATTTATTTTGTATTTTAACCGTGCTGTTAAATGATGAACACGTGCTGCCATCTAAGTCATAACGGTTCAAGCAGCCTGCGGTAACAAATTGTAAAAATTTTCAAGAATGAAAAAATGTTTCTTCAATATCTTATCTTATATGTTATTCCCTTCTCATTTTAAAACTTATCAGGCTGGCTAATGAAGAAAAATAGACTTACGGTCGAAAAATCAAGTTTTCGGAAACGCCCCTTGCTGTTTCAAAACCTTGATGCTGCCTGTAGTTCTTATGCATTTTTTAAAAGCAAAGTTCTAATGCAGTTTTCCATTTTTTACATCGCTTTCGGCAAAGAAAAAAAAAAGCCTGTGTGTGTGTTCATATTTTAATAAAGCTTAAAAGCACTGGATTTAGTTGTTCGGTTAAATTTTTTTCGGTAGAGCGTTCGGCTATAAACTATCTGCTGTCTGATATAATATCAAATTTATATTAGTATTATGCATTACATGTACTCATAACATACAAACGTAATAAAATAAATGCAGTGGGAATGCTACTTGGTGTTTCGACTCCTTTATGCAGGCTACAGTTATCATTCGGATAAGTTGACTGTTAATCGAAGAGTGTTCTTCCTTTTTTTAAAGCTTTGACTACATCCAGACCACTCAGCATAATGTAAGCATAAAAAAATATTAGATTTACCTAAAGGAAATACTTTTTGTGCAGAAAAGCATTTTCATTGTATGCTGAAATGTAGATGTTTCTAATAGCAGTGTTCGACCTTTTGTACAAATGAAAAAATACTCCGCCAAATTAAAACTACGAGTTTCACCCAGTAAACCTTTAATTTTTTATTCGCGCGAATACGATATAAAGCATTAAAATTTTTATCAACTTCATTAGCAAGAAATCATTTTCTACTCCTCTGCTTTCTGCTGAAAAAAAAAATACATATTGTCTACGTTCGAAAAGTTACACTTAAAAAACGGACTCAGTTCAACTGGTTCTTGTTTTGAATTTTAAGTGTTCGATTAAAAGAGAAACATGTGCGGGCATTTAAGCCGTAACTGTTAAAGCAACCTTCTATGTGAAATAGTTCAATATTCAAAGATAAAAACACTTATTTTCAATCTAATTTATTACTTCTCTAGAATGTTCGTTTCAATCGCTACTTGAGATCTGCGTCATTCTTTAATCAAAGTCCATGCTTTGCGAATAATTTTAAATCGTATCATGCTGGTTAATGACAAAACATAGAAGCATGATCTTATTATTATTATTATTATTTTTTTTTTTTGGCAAAAACCTTTTTTGCTGTTTTTTACTACTCATTCCTTCAATGAATAGCTTTCGAAAAGGAAGGCGCAATTGCTAGGTTTGTTGGGAAGTCGGGCTGTTAATCAGAATGGCGCCAATTCGAATCCGTGCCAATAAATATCTCTTTAATATTTCTTTTTTTCCCGTCAGATGCTCACATGGGCAGGACTGTATTTGCCACAACCTGTTTTTTTATATGCACAATTATTGCTTTTTCACGAGTCACTACTCAGCCACACTTTTAATGATATTTATGTTTGTATTGAAAATATGTACGTCCAAAAGGTGAGCAATGATCAAATTATCACAACGTTGTATTTAACGAGGTTTTGTTACTGATGTCTTTAAATTACATGCCTTCTCTTCTGCGCTTACTTTTTTTTCGGTTCTTCTTCATAATGTTCTTTCTTTGAAATTCTTAAAGAGCGAAACACCTTATGAAACGATTCGAAGCACAGTGCGGAGTTCCGCACGGGTCGACTAGTTATCTCTTATTAAGAAAAAAAAACTTAAAATGAAGATTTTTTTTCCCAACTTACTTTTATAAGTCTGTTTCTCAACTTTAGGAACACTGTGGTAGTTTTTATTTTGTGGTTGTTAAAGATTAAAAAATGTTTCACAAGCATGCACTTCTGCAAACGTTTAATTGAGCGATTTAGTTTTAATTCTCTGGTGCTGTGGTCTCCAACCTACGGCCCACGGGCTATATCCGGCCGGCAAACTGATGTTATCCGACTCAGGAGAAGCTTACAAAATAATAATGATAAAAATGACACATTGTATTTGATAATGTATTATTTCATTTGAAACATTTTTTAAGATACACACATAAGACAAATCATAACTTCAAAAGCAGATTGGAAGGATCAACAGTCGGGGCCCATTCAAATTCTACGGGGTTCCTTGACTGGTCAAAAAGGAATGGGCCTCGACTGTTGATCCTTCTATTCTGCTTTTGAATTTATGATTTGTCTTATGTGTGTATCGATTATAAAACTATTTCAATGGAGTCGTTATTTAGTAATACTTAATAAAATTCTGAACTACTGGGCTTATATTTTTTCTTTTTAGTTTTTTTTTGGTTTTTACGCCGTCAGTTTTTTTGTTTTTATTAAATAATTATTTTTTATTTTACCCTTTTTAGTTAATTATCATTGACTTAGTTATTATGATAATAAGACGGCAAATTTGGCAATTTTGTCATTTTATTGAGAAAGTTTATATCGTGAGGATTATTAAGTAACTTGCGGTGGTCTAAACTACTGATTATTAGTCGCTCTAGGGACCTTACTCGACTTAAAGCTACATATGCTTGACCTTTAGCAAAGAATGCACAAACTTAAGTCAACCACAGCTATATTAACAGCGCGGAGAAGTCGTCAGTCAAATCTTTTTTCCAAAACTAAAAAAGCCCGTCTAGAGAGTACACGTCGCGAAAATCAGTCCCCTGAATCACGACAAAAACAAATGCAACATGTTAGAGATGAAAATCGAATTAATAGACTTGGTAAACAAAAAGTTCAGGCAGGGAAAACTCTACCTGCATTTATCACACACTGTGTAGCACGCAGGTAGCATGCGACCCAATCCCGAACTGGCAATATGGCGACTGGTTGTTCATCAAAAAGATCAGTATACAGCTATACTATCTACTGATTAATAGTAAAATATCAATTTACTTTAATAAGTAATAAGTTGGAGCAAACTTTAGAGGTAATAAAATTATTTTATCTCTTTTTTCTTTCCCCACCGATTCAAATAAACGCAACTTTGTGCTTGAAAAAGATAAGTTTCAATTTCCAAAAATAGGAAACAGCGATATTTCCTACATTTTTCCTATAATGCTTAAATATTTTTAGCAGATTGATTTTCTCTTAAGATAGTTCAAATGTCTAATGGACCTGCTTACACATACCGTCAATAATTTGCTCCACTTTTTTTTTTGACCTTATCAAAGCGGTAAATGAAGGTGAAGCTCAGCAAACTTTCTATTTGTGATATCAATAGGTTTTGCTTGAATTGGAGATTCGTGTGATGTATTCTAAGTTTCGTTTTTTAGAAAGTTTATATTTTATTTTTTTCTTCTTTTGAATCTAGAATCTCTAAAATTTATTTTTCTTCTTTTGAAACCGGGATTCTCAAACGGTAGGTCGCGCCCCCCCCCCCCCGGGTAGCGGGGATCGCGAGATGCGAAAGGAAAGTTTAAAGAAAATAAATATGGAAGAAAAGTTTAAAGACCCAGCTTGCGTTTGGTATCAAAAATGATTTCAACCTGGTAATCAAGCCACTATAGTTTCCCGTAAGGACCTTTGCTCCATCACCACAAATTGAAATGCACACACAGAGTTAAAACTTCGGGGAGTCGCCAAAATACTTAGTCTGAAAAGGCGGTCGCAATATCTAAAAGTTTGAGAACCTCTGGAGTAGAGTAAAGTAGGATGCAAGGCAAGATTCTTTACTACGGCTTTAAAATATATTTGTTTTCTGCGGTTAATTGCTTGGAGTAAAGAATAAAGCTTGGGTCTTAATCTGCGCCATTTTATTGATTAAAAAAATAACAATATATCCTATACTCCAGCAGGTTTCTAACTCTAAGTCTCTAACTCTAAGTTTCTCACTTTTATTAATTTTCCATGGACGAGAAAACCTCATCTTTCACCCCCATCACATTTCATCTGTTTTTAAAACAGATGAAATGTGATGGGGGTGAAAGGGTGAGGTTCCAACTGGCCCAAACTGTCAAACACATCAAGATAAGCTTGTCAATCGAAACCACGTGGCCAACACCTCCTTCTTAACAAAGAGATCTGAAAGTCTGAGCCACGCCATCGCCATCTTTGCCCACTGTCGAAAATAAACTGTTTTGGCGATCCCTAAATATCGATAAATGCCAATACATGGTAGAAGGATTGATTGACAAGGAGGTAGGAATACAGGTGGGAACATGGCGTTATCTACTCCTAATGTCGCGTCAGAAGTACACTGTGAGTAAATGGCGGCCATGTTGGGTGCTGAGAAAGGTGGAAAAGACTCGTATTACTGTGGCGAAAATTTCACGTGTTTTACTTTTCTCGCTCAAATTGATAATGAAAGTATTTATTGCCAACCTAGGAAATAAAAAAAAAAATCGACACAATTATATTTTAAGCTTTAAATTTTCAAATAATAATGAAGTAATTGCATAATTAATGTCTTAAGTGAATTAAAATTATTTTAGTGACAAATGAATGATCAACTGGTTATAAATACCATTTTATTTTTAATAAAACACAATGATTTTACAAATACAAATACAAATACAAATGTGACGACCAGCAACAGGCTCTGGGCCCAGCTAGGCTGATCCTAGTCAATTAATTAGTCCCCAATGAAGATCAATGGCCCTCTTAAAGCTATCCACTCCTTGCTCATTACCGCCTCTTCCGGTAAGCTATTCCAAGTGCCCACGACCCTGCTAAAGTAGTAGTTTTTCCTGATTTCCAAGTTAGCCTGAGATTTAAATAGCTTAAAACAATGACCCCTTGTCCTGCTTTCCCCGCAAAAATTTAATCCATTTACATCTTTCATTTTGATAAATTTAAATAACTGAATCATGTCCCCTCTGACTCTCCTTTGCTCCAGGCTATACATGTTAAGCCTATTAAGTCTGGTATCATAATCTAAATCTGAGAGTCCCCTTACTAATTTAGTTACCCTTCTTTGAACCCTTTCCAATACAAAAATATCTTTCTTCATATAAGGCGACCAAAACTGAACAGCATACTCCAAATGAGGTCTTACTAAACTCCTATATAAAGGCAGAAGAACTTTCTTAGATTTGTTTGAAATAGATCTATTGATGAACCCAAGCATTTTGTTGGCTTTGTTACTAGCAATACTGCACTGTTGACTAAACTTGAAGTCCTGATTTATACAGACACCCAGATGCATTACATTTTCTGCCTGATTTATGACTGAACCCTGTAAACGATATCTCATACGCTTATTTCCATGACCTAAGTGTAGCACTTGACATTTCCCTACATTAACTGCCATACCCCATTTATCTGCCCACTTAGTAATATGATCTAAATCCTCTTGCAGCTGTTTTACTTGTTCTTCATTTTCGACATTCCCCATAACTTTTACATCGTCAGCGAAACAATTCATGCTTCCAGAAATATTTTCATTGATGTCATTCATAAATATAATAAACAAAAGAGGCCCTAAAACTGATCCCTGAGGAACCCCACTTGAAACATCACTCCAATTATGATTTCCTCTCACAACTACTCTTTGCTTCCTACCAGTAAGCCAATTTCTAACCCAAAGTAAAGTTTTTCCTCCTATTCCAATGTCAGCTAACTTGCTGAGAAGAGCAACATGCGGTACCTTGTCAAAAGCTTTTTGAAAATCAATATAAACAACATCCACACATTTTTTGTTATCTAAAGCTGAGGTAACCTTGTCGTAAAAATGCAATAAATTAGTAGTACAGGATTTACCTTTCCTGAAGCCATACTGCAAACTAGTCAACAGACTATTAGTCTCTAAGAACATCATGATCTTAATTTTGATCAAAGTTTCGAAAATCTTACAAATTACCGAAGTCAAACTTACAGGTCTATAATTCCCAGCAATACCTTTAGACCCCTTCTTGAAGAGCGGCGTTATGTTAGCCAGCTTCCAATCCTCTGGCACCGTCCCCGAGTTATAAGAAGCATTGAAAATATTCAAAATAACATCCACTAATTCCTCTGCACATTCAACTAAAATTTTTGGATAGATATTATCTGGTCCCGGAGCTTTAGTTGCTTTAATCTTTTTCAAATGAAATAAAACCTCCTCCCTGGAAAATACAAAATCCTCAAGCTGTATAATAGCTTGTGTCTTGTTAGTGTCAACTGTTGAGATACAGTTATCGTTAAACACACTGGAAAAAAAGTTATTTAGAACATTTGCAATATCCCTATCGTTTTGGATTAAATTTCCATACTCATCAACCAAAGGCCCAATTTGACTGTTTCGAGCTTTCCCAGAATTAGCGTAAGCAAAAAACCTCTTAGAGTTCCCATCAATGTCATCTGCCAGCCTTTGCTCCAATTCCCTTTTCTGAATCCGTACCAAATACTTAAAATTTCGCCTTGCCTGACCATACTGGAGCCTCTCCGCACTCTGACCAGTTTCTTTAAACTTACGAAAAGTGGCTTGCTTATAATTAAGAGCTTCTTTAGTCTCCCTGGAGAACCACATCTGCCAAATTTTGGTACTAACACCTTTTCTCCTAAATGGAACATAGTCCCCAACGGTTTTAGCAAGTTTATCCTTAAATTCCGTCCACTGCTGACCTACGTCGCTATTTTCCAACCCTGACGAAAAAACCTCTTTCAAGCTCTGCCTATCTGCAACAAAATCGGTGTTTCTGAAATTGGGCACAAACCTAAAATTATCATCTTTGCACACTTCAAATTTAACCCGGAACCTAATGCTGTTATGATCACTATCTCCAATATGCTCCCCTACACTCAACCCCTGAACAAAACTACCTATGTCACAAAAAACTAGATCCAAAATGGCCTCCTCACGAGTTCCCTGAGTTACAACTTGATCTAAGAAACAGTCACCAATTACTTTTAAAAATTCCTCTTCTTTGCCATTACCAGGATAAAAATTATTCCAATCAATACCCGGAAAATTGAAATCCCCCATTATGATAACGGATCCCTTACTGGACATGTCACTAATAATACGGTACATCTGTTCATCTTGTCCCTGGTTTGAATTAGGTGGCCTATAAATGTTTCCAAAGCGTAGCTTTTTGCCCTTACTGCTCATCAACTCCAGCCAAACCATATCAATATCAGTAGGCTTATCATTTATGATCAATTCATTGCAAATAAAATTGTCTCTAACATAAAATAAAACCCCACCACCTCTTTTACCTACTCTATCCTGTCTGAACAAATTATACCCAGCAATATGTAATAATTCTGCATCAGATTCGGTAGCCCATGTCTCTGTAATTCCAATAACATCCAACTTCTCATCCATAACTATGCTTTTCAATTCATCCATCTTGTTCCTAATACTGCGAGCATTGGTATAGAAAACTTTAAGCATGCCTAAGTTGCTTTTATTTAACACCCTAAAATTTCCTAAATTACAATTGTTAACATTACTACTCTTGTTCGTCACTTTATTTCCATTTCTAGCAATACCCAAAAAAATTTCATTCTCTCGATACCTGATACTTGAACCATGCCCCCCATTCCAACTTAGTTTTTTGACTCCGAAGCCCTTAAAATTAATCCATTAACCATTTTGACCCCTGTAGAGCTCAGATGCAGGCCATCCCTAGCAATCCAATCCCGTTTACAATGACTCCATACATCAATAAACCTGATACTGCGCTTTTCGCAAATTGACTTCAGTAGCAAGTTCATACACCTCGCACGTTGATTTAGCCAGCTCCTATGCACTCCATACCTGGGAAGCAAACCAACCACTTGGACATTCGTCGAAAAGCTGGTTGCTTTATCCAACAGGGATTCCCATTCCCTAGAAAACTCAGATAAGGTTACAAAACTTTTCCCCTAGATACAAATACAAATACTTTTCCCCTACTTACATACAAATTACCTTACTTACATACAAATACTTTTCCCCTAGATAAGGTTACAAAATTATCGAAATTATCAAAACTTTGCAGCCTGTGTACAGATTATAAAATTAGAGTACAGCACAATGAAAAAAAGCAGCTAGAAATCAACAAGGATAAATAAAGGAAAAACATAAATGAAAAACTTATTTTGATAAAGTTGCCGGAATGAGGATAAAAATAAAATAAAACTGTAACAAACTTTACATTAGTTTTTAAAAAAGCAATCCCGTATTCTTTCTTTCTTTATTTTTTTTTTTAGAGATGCACGGAATACTTGGTATTCGTACACTGTATATCGGCAGACAAACCGATTATTTGTTTTGGCAGAGTAGGGAAATGTGGGGCAAAGTGAAATGGTTAAGCTGACTGAGCTTTTTCAAAATGAACGAATTGGAAATTTGTTTTGAAAATTACAGTACATGGAAGAACATTGTATTTTATAATAAAACTTGCATTGTAATAGTATTTTTCATTTTCGGCGGCGAATTTTCGCTTTCAAGAAAGAATTTTCGCTTTATTTTTTCAAGAGACAGAGTGAAAATTGAAATACTTTTGAAATGAAAAGTTTTCTATTCGATTATAAAAAAATATTTTTGATCAAAGGAATCAGTAAATAAAAGATTGAATGAATAAATGAAGAGATGCTAAAGGAAATAAACGAATAAATAATTAAATTAACTAATGTATGAGAACAAATAAACGAGTGATGAATAAACAGTAAATGAATGAGAAAATAAGTGTATGAATGAAAAATAAGTGAATTACTATATTAAGGTATGTTAATAACGAAATTAATAAAAAATACGTAAAAGATTCAATGAATGATTCAATAATTAAACAAAATTAACTTTTCACTTTCCCCGCATATACTTGTCTAACTGTATAAAATAATTAAAATACTAATACGTGAAATACACCGCCAGTTCAGTCATTTCCAGCCGAGGACTGCAGTTTCGTGCTTATTAGCACTCATCAGCCCGGCATAGGAAAGTGACTGAGCTGGAGATGGAAAACCTCTTAAGGAAGCCAAGAGTGCGAAACAAACTGGTAGCTACTATGGAATTAGCAGACCAGACGAGTGACCGAAACAATGGTTCGGTTCAACTCGAAGATTGAACGCAAGGCAAGGTATATTCAGCAAATTACCGCCCATTAGCCAGGGCTAAAGCAGAAATACGTGAAATACACCGCCAGTTCAGTAATTTCCAGCCGAGGACTGCAGTTTCGTGCTTATTAGCACTCATCAGCCCGGCATAGGAAAGTGACTGAGCTGGAGATGGAAAACCTCTTAAGGAAGCCAAGAGTGCGAAACAAACTGGTAGCTACTATGGAATTAGCAGACCAGACGAGTGACCGAAACAATGGTTCGGTTCAACTCGAAGATTGAACGCAAGGCAAGGTATATTCAGCAAATTACCGCCCATTAGCCAGGGCTAAAGCAGAAATACGTGAAATACACCGCCAGTTCAGTCATTTCCAGCCGAGGACTGCAGTTTTGTGCTTATTAGCACTCATCAGCCCGGCATAGGAAAGTGACTGAGCTGGAGATGGAAAACCTCTTAAGGAAGCCAAGAGTGCGAAACAAACTGGTAGCTACTATGGAATTAGCAGACCAGACGAGTGACCGAAACAATGGTTCGGTTCAACTCGAAGATTGAACGCAAGGCAAGGTATATTCAGCAAATTACCGCCCATTATCCAGGGCTAAAGCAGAAATACGTGAAATACACCGCCAGTTCAGTCATTTCCAGCCGAGGACTGCAGTTTCGTGCTTATTAGCACTCATCAACCAGCACTCATTCATTCGGCTGGAAATGACTGAACTGGCGGTGTATTTCACGTATTTCTGCTTTAGCCCTGGCTAATGGGCGGTAATTTGCTGAATATACCTTGCCTTGCGTTCAATCTTCGAGTTGAACCGAACCATTGTTTCGGTCACTCGTCTGGTCTGCTAATTCCATAGTAGCTACCAGTTTGTTTCGCACTCTTGGCTTCCTTAAGAGGTTTTCCATCTCCAGCTCAGTCACTTTCCTATGCCGGGCTGATGAGTGCTAATAAGCACGAAACTGCAGTCCTCGGCTGGAAATGACTGAACTGGCGGTGTATTTCACGTATTTCTGCTTTAGCCCTGGCTAATGGGCGGTAATTTGCTGAATATAAAATACTAATAGGCTTAATATCAACCAAATGAATGTTGCACTGAATTTTAGGTCTCAATTAATATTTCAAATGCTTATTACAAGAAATTTATCATTTAATAATACCAAAAATAATTTTCCACTTACAATAAAATATTACAATATAAGAATCATATTTTGAAAATTGCTTGTGTTATCATATTCTATGATTTTCAGAGTTTATTTTTTCTTAGCTGGAATAGGCTACATTTTTTTTACTATATAGTTAAAATATTACTAGAAAGGTGGTGCTAAAAGCAGAGTAAATATTTCACCATTTCACTTTGCCTATTCACTTTTTGTCCCACATTCCCCTACTTCAACATTCAACAACCGCATAGTAAACAAATTTAAAACTTTGAAAATTCCCAAAGAAACATTTTTTATGCAATGAATGAAAGTATCAGGATAATACCATGTCACAATATTAATTAAAATTCTTATTTATTATTTTTTTCTCATTTAAATTAATTTAAATATTTAAAAAAAATTCATAGACCATAAATTTAAATCTTGTTGCCGTTAAATGTTTATTAAATCTTCTGAAACATTAAATTAGTTTTACTATTATAACAAATGACACTATAACCAGAAAAAAATCCATAATGTTAATTAGTAATCAATGTAAAACCTTAATTTATTGCGAGTTTACATTAACTGCTATTTTTTTTTTACTTAAAATCACGGATGTAGTAACATACCTCCATGCATAAAATGTCCAGCTAAAGTTTTTTTTTTTAAGAAAAGCAATTGCATTTTAAATTTTGCAGCACTTTAATTTCTAATTTTTACACCTATTGAAATATTAAATATTGATTGTAAAAACAACCTATTAAAAATCAGTCTTTGTAATCAAAGTTTAATTTGCAGTTAATAACAAAAAATGAAAGCATCTGACAATGCTTCAAATTTCATTTCACAATTTTATTGATATAATTGTTTATAAGTTACCAATGAGTAGCAGCAAATCACATCAATAAATTCTAATTTGTAATGATATTTTAAGCAACTGGGGTTTGTATTTGTGAGTAAGATAAATGCAGGATTATTTATGACACAATATGTTACCTTCACATTTTGTGTACGACTTGCTCCAGACGTATATGTACCATGTACCCTGCCTCTCCCCGCAGTATAATGCCCTATTTTTGTTAAAATTTTATAGATGAAGTATAATTTAAGGTTTATGGGGGAATTTTTTCAGAAAAAAAGTATTTATTGTTTTATGAACTCTGAAATGAATTTAGGGCGTCACCCACCAGATGGATGTCACCCGGGGCTGATCACACCCTCTCAAGAAAGGTTTTTTGACTTAGCAAAAAGGTTTTTTTTTTCTCTCAAGTTACAGCTTTCATAAATTAAAGGCAAACGATTTGATCAACATCTATATGTTATGCGCTGATAGTGAGAGCAAATTAATCCTTTTCAATTATTTTAAAGCATGGGATTTCAAAGTAATCTTACTGCTAAAATCCTAACTATTGGAAAATTTGATATTCAAGTTTAATTTCTAACGCTGTATGCATCTTAGGTTAGAATCTTAGGTACAACGCTAAATTTTCATAAAAAGGAATTAGTATTTCAATCTATGTTTTGAGGTTTAACCCCTTCCCATTAGGGGGAGGGGATTGAAAAACAAATAATAAATAAATAGATTAAAAAAAATCTAGGAGTCGGTGTCTGCCATTTTCCGTCCGACTCCGCAGCCCTGGTTAAATGAACCTTTTGAAAGCAATTTGTCAAAAATCGCTTTTGCAAAATGCGATTAATAACAGAATTTTTTTTTAATACTAAGCACTTTTCATAGTGCCCCTCAAAAGGACAAAATAACTATTCTGGGTCAGAAAGGACAATTTAAGTATCCATGTAGTTTTCATTTCGAGAAAAAGGCTTCAAAAACGAAGAAAAGTACGGCTCAAGTCACGTAGAGAATGTTTTATCATTATCTAGCTTTTAATGATAAATTTGAGTGTTGAAACAAGCATATTTTTCTTAATGGGAAAGTTTGTTTTGAAATGACTTGAGCGCACTTTTTTTCGTTAGTGAAGTCTTTTTCTTGGAATAATTGAAAACTACAGGAATACTTTGTCCTTTCTGATATAATTGTCCTTTCTGCTTAGTATTCTTTAAAAAATTCTGTTATATTGAAGATTTTCATTTTTAAACGAAGTCTTTATTTAGCTTTAAGTTGTATCTTACAATTAAACAAATCATTAATGAAATTTCGAAGTCTCCAAGTGGTCTAGTTGCTGAGAAGCAACAGAATGGTTCACAACATACAAGTTTTGTGATAAAGATCCTAATATGTCATTTTTACTTAAACTCGTTATCGATTATTGGCATAGATGAGGATAAAAACCCCAAAAAAGCAATGACAATGAATAAATTTCATTCCTGCTCCAGAGAAGCTTTGATTGAAAATTGACATTATGATTACTATTAATAACACTGTTGCAAGGCAACAAAATTTGTAAGAATGGGTTTTATATTCAACATTTAATGGGTATTACATGAAAATTGATTGTTTTTCATCCTAACCGAAAAAATAATTTTATTTTAGAATTTTAATTTTTCAGCGTTAAATTGTACCTTAAAATTAAGCAAATCATTAAGTGAAATCCCAAAATCTCCAAGTCGTTTAGTTGCTGAGATATAAGCGAAAGCAGACCTCAGATTTTTCTGTGACAACCAGGCCAAGTATAAAAGTGCTTAAGAAAAATAGGGGTTATTTATCCAATTTTTAATTTAAATACGCTGGAATTGGTTACTTGAAATTTGATGATGTTGCAAGAAAAATAAAAGTTTTAACGTACTGTTTTGTGTATTTCATGAAAATAATTGAACTCAGCTAGCATGACCAGTTTTAGTTTTTAGTATGGCCCTGGCCCATAACTCAGAGGCATGCATGGAGGGAGGCCATTTTTTCCAATTTTTCCCGAAAAAAAACGGTAAAAAACTGTTTTTTTTTTAAACCACTTCAAAATTTCCGGAAATTTTACATTTCTAGACAGGTTCCAAAATTTCTGTGTATGCCTCAGCCATTACTAAACTAGAGTGACCATAACTGCTCAAACCAGTGCATTTCAATTTATGTCAGAAAAATGTATGAACCGTTGTTGAAAATTAATGTAAATTTCACAGCTATAAGACTGTAATTTCTAAGCTCTAACACTCTGATAATCAGTTTTTCCCAAGAACCAGAACTGCAGCATCACAGTTCAAAAACAATCTAAATTTAAAAAAAAACCCTAAACCATGCCCATAGTTAGTCATTTAATGTAACGCAATTCTCCTGATTTTTTCATTTTTATTTTGTCTATTATAAGTTAATAATGACCTCTCCGAAAGTGGAAGCTGGAACTGCTTTGGTGTGTGGGAGAGAGAGAGTGTTTTGTTTGAAAAAAGTTACTATATGTTTGAAAAAAAAAAAAAAGAATGGCATTTGTGAACCCATGCATTCCACCAATTTTTGCCCTTGCGCTAAAATATAAATAAAATTATTGAGGTACAATGTAAGTGCGGCTTACTAAACGCTTGTGTTTATGAATTAATACGAGTTGTAAACTTCTGTCTGCACATTCTACAAAAAGTACAATACATTTTTTTTAAGATCATTTTTTTCTTTTTACTGAAATTTTCAAAAAAGTCAAACACAAATGAGGGACTTTTGCAGGTGTGTCCATCTCTAAATGCACAAGTATTCTCTGCTACATTCAAAAGTGAATATTTTGATCCGATCGTCTAATAACACTGAATTTATATTGAGAACTTAGAAGCATATGAGACCCATAAACGTGGTTTTTGAGATGATAATATATTTTAAAGTTAGTTAGCAAAGTCGTCAAATACGACCTCTCCCCCCCCCCCCTCCGGGTGAATTTTGTTTAAATGCACATCTGATAATGTGCATAATTATCAATTATTACATCTGTTATTCAATAAAATTTAGAAAAAATAGCTTCCAAGTTCCTGATTAATCATTCAATGAACGCTAAAAGTAGATATTTTACAAAAGCAATTATTTGCTTTTTTGTGATAAAATATTATTTATTGGTTTTGATAAAGTAGATTGTCATTTAAATTAGCATTTGATTTTTTAGTTTAAACAAATAATTAATCAAGTCATTATAATTAATTTTTCAGTCGAAAATAAACTATAAATGTTTATTATTTTCCTTAAAATTAATTAAATATTTTATTACTAAGGAGTTTTTTTTTAATTAATTGGAGGCGACGGTTTTCCCTGGAACTGGATGCTTGAGCTGAATGTTATTTCCAGTCTACTACCTTGACGGTTGCTCTCAATGAACTTGCCCCTAATTTGCATAGGCACGTGCAACCAGTTTCACCACGTGGAAATTCTTAGGAGGACCCCCCCCCCCCCCGGAATACCGAATGGTGGCTCAGTTGCTCTCTTCTCTACCACGTTGAACTTTTCAATGGCAACCACTGGCCTGAACCCCGAATGGTGCTAAAAATTGCGCCAAGCTAGGGCGCCAGATTGTTAAGCTTAGAAATTTACTCTTGAAAACAGCCTTGAATGTCTGAGCACCTAAACCCCTCCCTTCAGACCTTACGTAGAGTTGGAAGACACCGGATTGGTCAATCGTGTTTCCGGTCAGTGGGGCGGAAGCCTCCCGTGGAGAAATTTTTGAACCAAATGGGAAAACACCTCTTCAAGCTTCCACCTGAAACCCGCTTGTGGCACAATACCCACCAGGATTTGGAAGGCTTATTAAAACAAACATATTACCAATACAGCAATAACGTGAAATTTACCGGAGAAAAATGTTTTAAATGTTTACTGAAATTTGTCAAGCGCACACGGGGCAAAGTGAAATAGTTTATTTCTTTTATTTATTCATTCATTTATCATACCTTTTACGCATTCGTTAAGAAATTAATTTGATTTAAAGTCCTTCACTTATTTTTTTACTTATTTAGTATTATATTCTCCCGTTTATTTTTTTTCTCAAATATTAATTAATTTACTCGTTTATGGTTTCACTATTTATTCATTTATCTTTTTATTTACTCATTTATTGAATGAAAAGTATTTTTTATTTTTCAATACATTTTTATTTCTCTACTATACTGTAATTTTCAAAACAGATTTCCAATTTGTTCATTTTGAAACAGGTAACTCATTTTAAATATTTCTCGTTGCCTCACATTCCCTTACAATATGAGGTCGTATAAATGCTTCTTAAAAATATTAGAAACTGATAGAAATAAATGAAGAATAATTAGTTAAATTAAAGTTATTAAACAGAAATAAGAAAGTAGATTCTTTAGATGTAAGAAATTTGTTTCACTGCACCTGCCTCTGTGCTTCTATCTTTTTATTCATTTTTTAGGGATGAATCCTTTTACATTTTCCGTAAGGATTTCGATACTACACCTTAAACACTCATTTTCTTTTTGATTGGAGTAAATTCTCTTTCAGTTTTTAACTGATAAAAAATAATAATATTTCTTATTAAATAGAAATATAGTGTTTCTCGACATTCATGGCGTTCGGTGGAAGAATCAAAAACATCGAATTCATAGGAAATGGAGAGGAGAGGACTAAATGCGATAATTAAATCAGGACTTCCACAGCGTGCTCCTTCTATGGAAGTTTGGCACGAATTTTCTTTTGAACTTTATTTCCCATTGTAAACAAACAACGACGCTTCACACACACACACAAAAAAAAAAAAAAAAAAAAAAAAAAAACCCCAAAAAAAAAACTTGTTTCGTTAAAGCTAGGTTAAAGCAAACCATGCTTATTTTGTTTCCAACCGATTTTGAGGAGTACTCGTCCAAGGGAGAGCGCCAAGAATCTAGAGCTGGACGGAACGTATATTAGATTTTCCAATGGGGGTAAATTTTATTGTAACTGCTTGACTTGAATCTCGGGAGAGTCTTTGCATTGATAAAGGGTTTCTCATAATTCTGAAACACGTGACGTGCATATAACAGCAATGCTTCGTGGTTTTTCAAAGCAGCGACTATAAAGCCCAGGATCTTTTGGTTTCGGGCGAAATGCGTTATCGTAGGGTCAAGATTCGGCTAATGTCAGTTATAATATATAAACTGCACTCCACGATAACCCAGTTCCACCACTAACGTGGTTTAACCGGTTGAATGGGGTCTTGAAGACATTTTTTTGTTTTAATCCTGATCAAAAGTGGAGAAATACCTGATCAAAGATCCTGATTTGGAATGTGAACTTGGAGGACTTTGTAACTACAACAAGTTTAACTTTCACCAGTCCCTAAAAGCAAGCACGGAGGATTTTCTACTGACTGGCATCGAATCCACGACTCTCCAGTTACCGAGTCCAACAACTCACCAATCTAGTCACGACTGCCCACTGTCAATTTCTCTCTCAAATTTTTTTTCCACAAAATTTCAGAAATCTATTTACAGTCTTTGAAAATATACTTTACTGTAGTCGCTGCAACACACGGATGCTCAACAAATTTACCAATTGAACAATTTTAATGTTACCATATTATAATAAATCAGTTCTTTGGTTATGTAGAGTGTTTCTAGTAACCAGAAACATCAAAAAGCAATATATCGATTTTTAAAACTTATTTTGGGATGGAAATTTCTACGAAAGGAAAACAAGCAGCCTGCAACTTCCTATGCTGAGAACAGCACTTAGTGATCGATAAGATTACAAGATTTCATTGAGGAATAGAAAGATTATTTAAAGTAACACACGCAAATGATTAGAATGGCTATCTATAGAGCCACCTCACATGCATCAAACCTTTATCAGTCACACTTCACGTGAAACAAAACGATTAGTATTTCACGGGGAGAAAATATGATATTTGTGCACAAATAAATCGCCTTGTTAAAACAAAAAATTAACTAAAAAGGATTGCTGAAATATTGATCAAATAAAAGCAACTTTTAAAATTGCTTCTTTGTAAACAGAAGAATCATGTTTCCTGCCTCAAATACAGTTACTAATGACCATTTTATTTTTTGTGCTAACAATAGAAAACATTGTACTCGTATTTAATGTGATCATTTCTTACGTAAAAGAATTAAATGCTAATCTTTTGTACTGTTAATTGCTATGTAACTGGGTAGGGTCAGGTGAGGTGGAATGGGTAGTTTATTGATCTTTAAGTTGCAGAAAAAAAAAAAAAAAAAAAAACATTTTTTTTTTTTTAAATAAAAACACTCATGTTATTTACAATAGTTAGGCTTTATTTTGGTTTGAGAAAAAACTGAATGGAAACAGTCAGTTTAGTTTAGTTAGTGGCAGCCTTCATGAAAGTTACACTGTAAAAATCAAAACGAACTGATATCTTTGAAACTTTGTTTTCCGGATTGTTTTTTTGAATTTAGATAGCATTTTATTATTGTTGTTTTCATTTAAGGAAGTCTCCTTTGTCAACTGAAAAAATCAGAAAAGAAAAATTCCTTTCATTTTAAGAAATATGTTGAAAAATGTTAAATGGAGTGGAATCGGTATAATATTAGGCTTAATGACATGGCTGCGGAATTAACATTTTTTCTCATTAAAAGTTTTTCTCTGAAGTAAGTTGTTCATTTTATCGAAAGTTTTATATTCTGAAATCCTTATGTTATGGAGTTGCTTATGGTTGCACTAAATCGGGTTGGATGGAAGACACAATCTTTGAAGAATGGTTCAAACTTTTCGCAAGGCATCTGAAAAAAACATGCGAACCATCTGACATATGAAACTGTAAAGCATGCTATCGAAAAAGAAATTATCATTTGCCTACCGTCTAATATGAGTCATACCCAGCAACCACTAGACAAAGCCAGAACTGACTGAATAAATTGAAAACCAGTGTGATCAAACTTCCATTCCACTAAGCTTATGCACAATATCTACAGGAGATTGGGCGATATATATAAAACATACATTGCTACTAACATTGCTAAGAAATTTAAAAAGTATTTTATTGCTCAGGTCCTAGAATCTTTAGATACTTGTGCTTATGCTGTAAAAATTTTTAAAGGGACTTTGGGAAACGTTTTTACTTTCCTCAATAATGCGAAAATGAAGATTGAAGAAGTAAATCAAGTCAGCCATCAAAAAACTAAGTCAGCCAATCCTCAATAATCGTGGACATTTTACCTTTAATGGAAGCGAAATTACAGACTAAATAGATTTTTACCCTTATATTGATCACGGGACGCGGGAGCGTCCCGCCCCGCCAAGGAAACCAAACGTCAGCAGCCAACAGAAGCAAATCCACCGCCAAAGACGAAAGAAAATAAAAGCGACCAAGAGCAAGCTTACACGACAGAACGAGTTGGGGTTTTTTGGGTTTTTCACCCCTCTGTATCTCAGCCCCCTTAAGACCCCCGGAGTTGATTTTTGGTACACTCAATCTCTAGTGGCCCCTGACGCTGTAAACCAAAATACAATCCCCTGGATCATCAGGGGGAGGAGGTATTAAAGTTATAAAATCGGTGTTCAAAAAAGTTTTCGCTTTCTTTGACAGGCAGCCCAGACGAAAAAAGGAATCAAGCTGAAATTTCGCACACACATTCCTTGTGCCCTACTGATGTGCCTTTTGTGCCATTTGACCCCCTCCCCTTCCCCCCTCGTTTTTACCCCCCAAATTGTACCTTCCCGGGATTCTATCACAGCCCCCCGGGGGGCTACGGAAATGATTTTTTGTCTACATATTCTTGAGGGGTCATTGAGTAGATATACAAAAATTCAACTTCCAGGGACATCATGGGCCGGAGTAATTGAAGTTTGAAAATCACTAATTTTCATTAAATTCTTATGTATTGTGCATTCATGAGGAGAAGACACTTCGGCACGCCTTCCCGAAAGCAGAGCTAATTTTAGCGCGGGGGTGAACGCTACCGCTTGCAATTGAGACAACCCTAACTTTGGCGGGCATTTAAATTTGCGAAAATGTTTTTGTGTTCTTTCCTTTCGTTTCTAGCTTCGCATAATTGTCGTCTTCGGGGAATCTTTACCTTTTAAACTGAAAATTTCAGAACTATAAATATTGTATTTACAAAAAAAAAATAAGGTATTTTGTTTTCCAAATGAAACATTTCTATTAAGGAAAGGCTTTCTGAATTTTGAACGATATCCTTTTAAACACTTACGTCCTATATTCGAAATTGCAAGTGCGCTAATAAAAAAAAAGGGGGGGGGGAGGCAGAAAAATTTCATTGCCACACAGACTGTGGCATTGAAATGCTTAAGGGTTGCGTTCTTTTTGAAAACTTAGTATATCTCTCTCCATCTCCCTCTCTCTTTTCTTGAGGGGGGGGGGGAGATGACTCAGAAGCTCTCAGGGGTTGGGTCTTGGATGCTTCTGTATGGATTGTACAAAATTTCAGATCATATAGAGTGGATATACAATCAGTAGATCTACAGTAGCAGTTATTTTTCAAAAATGCTGAAAACATTATTCGAACAAAAGTTGTCACCCCCCCCCCCCCCAAAAAAAAAAAAACTGGTTGAACCAAAGGCAGGGACTGGCCAGTTGTTCCAGAAAGGATTTACATGTGAGAAATAAAAGTAAATGAGAAAAAAAAAAATCCATCTGAAATATATTAATGCAATTGACTATTAAAATCAAGATTATTTCTCTATGTATTGCATGAATGTTAATGTTTAGAAATATGTTATAATTTTCGGTGCTTTATAAAAAGTGACTTTGGTTGGAATACTGTTTTAAAATTATAGGTTCATCGGTAGGGCCGTCTTAAGAGATGACGAGTACCCCCCAACGCGAGTATTTGCCAGCGCGGGGGGGGGGGGGGCTAATTAACTTCGTTTCTATGGGGGGGGGAAGAAACGAAGTTAGTTATAACACTTCAGTACAACAGTAGCTTAACGTCCCCACGGATTGTCCATAAAGGATGTTACACTTCACCTTACCCTCTCCCCTCGTCACATCTCACGCAATATTCGATGAACATATTACTATAACGAACGCTTTTATTTGAACCAAAATGTGTGAAGTCACATTTCTTGTAATCCCCTCCTTTCCCCTTGAGACTAACTATCAGAAGTTCATGAACCCTCCCTCCCTACCCCTTTCAAGCGTAACATCATTTGTGAACGGCTCCTTGGATTTGCTCTAAGTCACCAAAATCGCACTAACAATTGTTTTAAGGGAAAAGACCGGCTCCCCCTCTCCCCCTGGATAGAGCTAGTCACAATATTTTTAAGATCATGTATGTTTTTAACAAAGAATCATATTGCACCCCGGCAAGGAAAGTGACACAATTCAAAATTTGGAAAACCGCACCCGCTACTGATTTAAATTCTAAATTTAATGCTCTTTCTCGACACAAAAATCGCAAAGTTAGCTCACCTAAATGGTGCGGAGGGCTGGGGGGAGCAATGTGCGATACGGTGAACAACTGAATAGGTCGACTATAGCAACGTTTCTTGCTAAAAATTACGCCTTTTACATTCAGAGTCAAGGACGGATCCAGAGACTATTCAAGGAGGGGGCGATTGATGTCACACTTTTTCCCTTTTATAAATTCGCAAACCTTAGCTGCCCCCCCCCCCCTTCCAAACACGATGAAAGATCGTCTCATTTCAGTTATTTTGGAGGGGGGGGGGAGAGGGGACTTCAATTTTCGAAACTTTCCTGAGAAGAGCCCTTGAACCCTATAACCCTATTTAATATCATTAAAATCATCTAAAATTGAGTTTTTGGAACTTTGAAATACTTCCTATATAAAGTTCGGATCCCTATCTCTAAAGTGTTAAGATATGTGAAACAATTTCATTTTCCAGACAGCAATAGCTTCGTAAAACTATTGAAGATAGGCTAAAACAATTTTCAACTTCAGTATCAAAAATATGCCGTGGAAGAGTTCTGCATCTCGACTTAAGGAAGGGGCGATCGCCCCCATCGCCCCTCCCTTATATCCGTCAATGTTCAGAGCTGTATTAGAATACGGGCAACAAATTTTTGCCAATTTTATGATCCCCACACGTAACGCTGTTCCGTAAAAGTACTGGAAGAACTGAATTACTTTTAGAGTAATCGCAAAAACTTAAAAAAAAAAAAAAAAAAAAAGCGTATACATTTTTTCGTGTTTACAAAAATAAATAGGTCAAAACAGTAACATAAAACGTTGTTTCAGGCACTTATTCAATTATTCTGTAGATAACCATATTGGCATGTGAAAAGCTTTAACTTTTGTTTTGTTCCTTTTTTCATTTCTGAAGAATAAAAGTTATATTGGAAAAAAAAAATAGTACTTAAGTATTGAAATGTGGCACACAGAATGCAACTTACCTACTGTGGCTTCTAAAATTATTCGTACGCTTCAAATGTGTGTGGTTAAAAATGAAGTGCCTAGAAACTGAAATCGTAGTTAAATACGTTTTTATACTGTCTCTGTATTACATCAACCCAACATTTTTTACAAAATATTGACTGTTTGAAATGGGCCAAAAACGAATTGACATAGAAATATTTTCAGAAAATTTCGAAATTAAAGTTGTCGTCTGTCGTTTTCTGTTTTTTAAATTATTTTTTCAATGCAGTGGTTAAAAGATTGTTTGGTATTAATTTTGCTTGTTTACTTCACAAATTCTACGTATTATTTTCAAAATGGGTCGAATTCGCAAAGTAACAACAAACGCAATTCGAAAATGTATTAATTCTTCATTATATGCGAAGTAAAACAGTTCGGAATATTGCAAAAGTAGTTCATTTATCCCATACTACTGTGTAATACTTAAAAAAAACGCTTTAAAGAAGAAAATTGGATCGAAAATAAGGTGAGAAATGGTTGACCAACAAAGTTAACAAAATGCAATCAGAGATTTAAAATTAGAAAATGCTTTAAAACCCACGTTTGAGTTCCGTGAAAGTTTCAGCATAATAGAATGAAACATTTTCGTTCCAATTTCACCTGTAACTGTTCACCGTGTTTGCAGAAAATGTTTAGTTAGTGTGAAAAACAGAAAGTTTAGGATTTTCTTTGCAAAATCAATGATAAATTAACCCGAAATGTATGGAAATACACTGCAAATTTTTACCACCTTTTCTTCGAGAGAGAAGGTGGGAGGTGATTTCTTAGAAAATTACAGAACACTCGTCTTCTTCCATTGCGATAACGATGGCCAACTGGCAACCTTTCTCAGTGTTGGTCTGAAGCCTCATCCCCAAAAGACGCATATAGAATCTTCCGATACCACGTGTTGGGGGCGTGGCCAAGTCTCAACTGCTGAAAAACGGACAATACTTACTCTCAGCTCAGGGTTTGTTTATCTCGGATTGCAATTGCAAGGTTAGAACAGATCTAACAGTTATTCCAAAGTTGTCTTAGGAAATGAAATTCAATCAAGACTAAAACATATCCAACAGTTGCAACTAGACGTTAAATCGCGGATATCACAAATTTGCCACAGCGACTGCGCATGCGCGCAGACTTAGAATCTGAAAACAGGAAACCCAATGAGCTATGTTGTTTGTTTATACTTAAGCAGAGAAACAAATTAATGAATGAGATTAGAATGTTGTCCTCTCCCCCCCCCCCCCCCCAAAGTTTTACCGATACGAAATTTCCTTCCCCCTGTTTTTCAGTTTTGATACATTTATGGAGGGAAGAAATTTTAAATGTTGGCACGAAATTGGGGTTAAACCATTACAATATTTTACGTGACAAATTATATGAAACTGTACGCATATGAATACGGCACATATAACTTTTTAATTGAAAGCGAAAACTAGCACTTTTTTATTGGTTTACTTATTTTTTAAATTAGTGGAATTTTCACAAACAATACATAATGAATTGAAAATATATGAAATAAGTGTGTGAATATCCGTGCTTTGCAGTAATTTGTTAGCTGAAAATTTTTTTGCAATTAATTTAAGCAAGACTTTTAATGAGCTTAGTCCGCGCGCAACATGCGCATTCGCTATGACAAATTTGGGATATCCGCGATTTGACATCGAGTAAAGTTGTATAGATCTTCTGACACATTCAAATTTAAAATTTTTAATGGCTTAGTTTTTTTTTTTTTTTTTTTTGCTTGGTGATAACATGCGTTATTTCGTTTTTTAAATGAACTTTTAAACAAAACTAGGTATTAAACAAGACAAAGACTTCTATCAAGAAAAAGATAAATCACCAAACAATTAAAATTATCCCATAAAACGTAAAATAATCCCCGATTTAAGAAAAAATGCAATTAAACAAAAAGTGAAAAGCTAGATTAAAGTATCCCTTCAAGCTGTAAAACATTTAAAGAAACCTTCATGAAAATGTTGAATAATCTGTCAAATAAAGAAACTGTAATAGAATTTATTGCGAAGTTGTAAAATACTCGAAAACAATATAATTTAAAATATAGTATTTTATTATTCAAGAAGTTTTCTTTGCAACAGAGAGGATACAAGAATTGCAATAAAATTTAAACCGCCCAATTCTCGCAAAATGAACATAGAATCTTAATAGTCAGAAAATAACTTGAAGTAAAATTAGGCTAGCCATTATTGTTCCTTAAAAACACAAAACAGCGTTATTTCAATTGAAAATTTTCTGACTTGAAGTTCTCAATTCTCAAAATACAGACAAAATAATAATATCAATGCAAAAAGATATGATATCTCATCAAAAACAACCCTGTTGTAAAAATTTCCCCGCCAAGAAAACCTTTAACTTTTCTGCACAAAAAAGAAAACCTGCATCCTAAACCCCAAAACCCTCAGTCATTAAAATTTAGTCTAGTTTGCCCACCAAGTATCTACCAAACTATCATCCTCCCTCTTCTCCTTTTTCATCACAGCTACTTCCATTAGAACCTCCTCCCACCTTCAACTCCTCAGAAATATGGATAGATCTTTTAAATTGTTTATCTTGTTTGGCGGGAAGCTTTTCAAAGTGAAGTGGTTCTTGGTGAGCAAAAAGCTTCCCGCCCATCTATGATTAAACATATTCTTTAATGAAAGAAATACTGTGCTTGAATCAGGCAAACGTATTGCTTATTATAAACGTGCACTTATTATTATTCTTGTTACGTTAAAATCAGGCTCATCTATTTAAAATAATTGTTTAGGGTTTGCTTAAGGTGATGCTGTAATCGGTAATAAATGATTCTTGCATATGTAAAGAAAGCAAATATTTGTTAACCATAGCAGACTCAAATGCGTAAATTTTTTTTCTCTTAATGTTGTTAACATGAGATTCTATGGACTGCAGCAGATCATTTGTTCAGCGTAAATTCTGAACTTTTAGACAAAAACATTTGAGAGGATATTTTAAGAAATTTCGTCGCTTTTCATGAAAGATTTAGCACTAAAAATGCTCAGTCAGTGAGATAATTTTATTTGTGTTTCATCTAACGGGCTAAACCGATCAGTAAAGCAAAGTTTGACAATGTAAACCTCCTTCCCCAACCAGAGAGAAAAAGTCTCCAAACATGTGCCTCGTAAAAATGAAACATTCATCGCCTTTAGTAGCCTTTGGAAACATGATGCTTGACCTTGAACGAGATATTTGTTGTTTGAGTTGAAAGAGTAAAAATTAGTAGATTGCCCCCTCCCCCTCCCTCTATTCTCACCACTATTTTAACTAATGAAATCGTGTAAGGAGGTCTACTTTCCAGAGCCAGACTATAAAACTCTGAGAAATTGATATTTCTTTAAAACTTAATGTGAAAGAATAATTTTCTACAAAACCTTCCTGGGCGATTGGACGTTTTGTGTCTCGGTGAAAAAGTCAAACATTGAAACTGGGTACCTTTGCCCCCGTCTACCTCATTTCTACTAAGAGAAAGTGAATCTTTATTTGACTCCTTTCACTGGAAAAATACCAAATTATTTTATACACTATTAAATTACATTTGATAATGTTGTGTATGACTCAATTTTTCTAATTATGCCCAATGTTAAATAATGTTGCACTTGATTCAAAAAAATATCTTTGTTAGTCCGAACAATAACAAATTTACCATCTAGAGCAGAGGTCTTCAACCTAGGTTCCGCGGAATCCCAGGATTCCCTGGAAGTTTGACAGGGGTTCCGCAAGTCACTACTATGTATTTAATCAAAGTGTTAAAGCTTTAGTAGAAATTAAATTTTTGAAAAGATCGAATACTTAAAGGCCATTTTATTTTAAAAATAAATACAGTAAAATATTTTATTTTCTGCTTTTGTTATTCATGGAATATATTTGAGAATAATATTAAAAAGATCATTAGCTGCCTTATAATTCGTTATCTTATTAAAATATTTGTATTATGATAAGATGAGGAAGCAAAAATAATTTTGCGCATTTGAGTAAGATAAAACTTTGATACCCCATTTTTATCTGCCCTCTGACCAAGAGAATGAAACGGCTAAAGGGTTCCCCAAATTCTAAAATGTTGAATGCCTCTGATCTAGATCGATTTCAATTTCGTTTTCGATCAAAGCTCGTGCTTAGCTGTTGAGGCATGGGTATTTCTCAAGAAGTCTTGTGATTGTGTGGAACAGATAACTGGATTAGGATTAGTCATTGATATCAATAGCATTATTCAGATCCAGGAATTAGTTTCACTTCAAAGAAGACTCGAAGTCATGATAAAAATCTAATGCTTCTTTTAGATGAGTTTCAATCGCTTCCTTTCTTATTTCTTTAATATTTGTTTGGCAACACTATTATTCTCCTTTACGCTATGACTACGTACATCGCTGGAAATGGAGACCTAATATACAGAATGAACAGTAATAGTCCGAGAGCCAGTGACATTTTTTGCGAGTCATTTACTCTCGGCTGAAGATTTCCGAAATGCTTCCTTTAAGCGTGTAAAAGAAGTTAGTAAACGTCAGCTGCGGCGCCATGGGTAAAGGTTTAAGCGCAAACGTGTGAAAAAAGGGGAAAAAAATCATTTACTCCCGCCTGAAACTTTGTCAGTAAGTAGTTGACAGAAAAACTAAAACCAGAAACAAATGTCAGCTAGCTTCATCGCGGTGGATTATGCGTCAGCTGGCCACATGAACTTATAAAACAAAAAACATTTTTATTAAAAATCATTTCCTTTCGCTCGGGAACTTAAGAGATATTAACTTATAAATTAATTTTATGAAAAAAGACCATCAGCTGGCTGTACTCTGGTGGAAAGGTCGTCAGCTGAAGTAGGAGCACCATTTCGATCATGTTTACTGCGTCATTTGAAGATATTTCCACCCGTGTACAGATAGCTGATGTTTTTTTTTTTTTAATAAAAACAATTTATAAACTAATACCTCTGAAGTTTACGAGCAAGAGGAAATTATTTTAATAAAATAATTTAACAGTAAATGGCAGTTTTGAACAAATTCACAATATTATGTTTTGCAAGATTTTATTCATTTCGAATAATTTATAAAATTTTATACACTTTTTACATTAACAACAAATTAAAACTTTCAAATATTATTTTATTATTTTACCAAAAAATCATATAATAATTAATTTATCATATAAATCATTAAAAAAAAATACACTTCATTTTCACTCCGGCTTGTATCATGTGATTCATCTCGCTGTCAGAACTGTCGTTCTCAATATCATTTTCATCATCTGCAAAAAAATGAAAAAAAGTTTAATTTTCACAAAATAACGTGACATGAATTATAAAAAGTATGTTTTTACTGGTTCAGGTAGAATTGTTATCTCAGTAATTGAAGTGGAAAATTCATATGACTGGGGCTGGGCAGAAAATGAAAATAAAATAGATTTAATTGTTTTACTGGAGTTCAATTACCATTTTCAATTTCTACAAGACGTTTATACAAGACGTTTTCAAAATTTGATACATGTTTTGTAATATTTTGCGATTTGTCAAAAATTATAATCATCATTGTCATAGATGTGCAATATGCTTCTCAAGTTTTTTTTTTTTTTTTTGACAACGTCATAACTCCGTCAATACTTTATCAAATTTCATAAGCAGGGCACAATTTTGAAAAAAATTTTCACCTTTACTTTTAACTTTTCCCCTTATAAGGGGCAAAGTAAAAATTTTCCACTTAAGGTTCAAATTTACTGCCAAATATTATAAGTAATATTTCGGTGTATGTTTTATTATAAAATGCATTGTTCTTTTTGTATGGTACTGTAATTTTTAAAGCTAACTTCCAATTTGTTCACTTTGAAAAAGTTATCTTGACCATAGGCGTCACCGCGGTCTAGTTATTGGGGGAGAGGGAGGGGACTAGTCCCATTTTGGCTTTTTAATTTTATCATACAGTGCGCATGAAATAGGTCCGATTGTGCGATCATGTGTTAATCATTTCCCACTAGGTTTTAGAAACACAATGCAAACATATATTTGTGTATGTATTTTGTTTATTTTCAATAATATGATTGAGTATGTACCCTTTGACCCCTTTCCCACGAAAAGTTTTGAAATGACGAACTGAGACAAAATGCTCTTCAATATACTAGAACAAGTAAATATTTTACCATTAACAATTCATTTTTGACCTATATAAATTGATTGCGCTGGCATATCTATATTCTTAAAAATTCAAATAACATCAAAAATTAAATGTGACACAAAGAAATGAAACCTACTCATAGAAAAATAAAATTCTAAAATATGTATTCAAGAACTTCTTTTTTACTGCATAAAATATTATATGTACACAAAATTAATTTAATTTAAATTCAAACCAAAAACATTTCTGCGATTGTTTTAGTTCAGTATAAATCTTTTTGCTAACATTTTCACTTCAACTGTATCTAGTATGTCTTTATGCACAAAACACGCTGCTACGTGGCATAAACATTTCTGCGTCATTGTTAACCGCAAATGAATCGTTTATTTCAGAAACCATCTAAGTGTGCTTTTTTCAACTTTCAGAAAACTAAAAAAAAAAAAAAAAACTGTTTTGCAGCTTAAATATAGGTCTAGTCTCCATCAAATATTTTTTTTATCAAATCAAAAACATGCTATTGGGATAATCTATTTATTTTTTAAAAAAAATAAGTTTTTGAGTTATAATTTTTTAAGAAATTGCACATAGGTGGTTTCTGCAATACACGAGTGTATCCAAAGTGATTTTTAAAAAAATATTACTGAAATTAAGTCAAACCATTAATTTTTACCTGTTTTGGTATCAAAGGAAAATAATAGAAACACTTAAGTATAAAAAAAGAGTGTTTTTACTATGCCTAAATCGAAAAATACAAGTAGGCTACAAGCTACAGTATGTCTATAAACAAAGGATCTGGCCTTATTCACTTATTCAGCTTCTGGCAACTCCTTGTCCGTTGTTGGCCATTGGATGATAGTGTCATTGTACGGTTCATATCCAACAGTGTATTTCATCAACTGTTTTATATCGTCTATCTTTTTTTTTGTTGACTACCGAAAACCAAAAATCTCACTGTGCAAAACCCGATAAATTTAAAAATTTGTTTACATCATTCAGCGGGGCTTTGCTGGGAACTTCTTTTCCTTTGTACGAAACGTACTACAGTCCTTTGAGCCTAGCATCCCGAATAATGTTCCATTTGTATTTTTCATCGTGCACAACTCCACGCCTACGCTTGGGATTAGCTTCATCATCTGAACTATCCAACATGGCTCAATAATTATACAATGTAAATTATAAACAACAAAATAACACATAATTTTCCCCGAAAGCTCACGAAAACTAACCACTGAGTGTTAGGCAACCTTGGTATCAAATAAAACAGCGAGTCACAAAACTGGTGAGGTCAACCGTCACGAGTGAAATTTACCGCAGAAAGAACCTAAGCTACGGCGCTTGGGTTCTTTCTAAAATAAACGGAAGGCTGCCGAAAAGCATTGCTGATATGGAACTTAGGTTATTTCGGCACTAAAAGATGTATTTACCTTTAAATTGTAGTTACACCAAAAACACGTTTTTTGATATTTTGTCCCTTAGGTGGTTTCTGAAATGAACGATTCAAATATGACTTCAGTTTCCTTTATCCACTGAAACTTCTTTCAGCTACGCAACCAGTGTTGCCAGATTGGGGGAAATTTCCCCATTTTGGGGAAATCTGGTGCTCTCGGGGAAAATTTTGGGGAAATGGGTTTGAGGGGAATTTTTTGGGTAAAATTTTTTTTCTTGGGGGAAAACCAGGGGGGAAAAAACCTCAAGAAAAAAAAAAATTTTTTTCGTATTTAGATTCGCGTCAAAAAGTAGTAGTTACATTGTTTGTATCAAACAGCGTTGGTTTAGCTTTGCTCAACTTTATGGAATCCGCATTTCGCATTATGTGGAATATTATGCTACGGAATTCGCATTAATGTGAAGTAACTAGTTCGCGTGAGTAACTAGTTGATACGTGAAACGGGTAAAAATAAGTGTGATGAAGAATGTTCTTGGATACATATATACAAAAATCATAGTTTGAATGTACATACAGCAGCAGAGTAGTAAATGCAAGTAGAAAAAAAAACATTTGGCTATTTCTTATCTCTTGGTCAGGCGCTTGTATTTATGACTAGTGGCACCCGCATGGCTTTGCCCGTAGTAGAAAATTGAAAGGTCTTTGGTTCCCCTGTATATTTACAAATAATGCATGATGAATTTCTTGTCAATTGGCTTGCCCACGTTACGGTTCCACGTTATGATGGCTTGGAAATTTACTCATCCATCTTATGATAATTTCGCTCGGGAAAATGTTTTTAAAATTGGAATAGAAAAAGAACAAAATCGAATTTTCGAAAAATCGCTTAAAGGTGCACACCCCCATACTACAAACTAATTCTTTGCCAAATTTCATGAAAATCGGCAGAACGGTCTATGCGCTATGCGTGTCACAGAGATCCTAACAGACAGAGAGATATCCAGACAGAGAGACTTTCAGCTAGATTATTAGTACAGATAAAGAAAGATAAAGATAAAGAAGACAAAAAAAAAAAAAAAAGCAAAAATGGGAAGAAAAAAAAAGTTGGGGAATTTTATAGGAAAATTTGGCTATTTGGGGAAAAAAAATTTCAAGAGACAAAAATAATAGAGGAAGTCGATTCATTTTCTCAAAATATTAGTGGAAAAATTTTTTTTGAATTTGGGGAATTTAGGTAGAAAACATCGCTTTTTGGGGGAAAAATTGGAAAGGAATTGGGGAAATCTGGATTTGACCATATGGCAACACTGTACGCAACTGGAGGCTAGAGACACAAACAAAAGGCTGCGCAAAAATAGGCTTCTGACACCCACTTTCACTAGTTTGATTTCTTTTCTTACATCATCTAAACATGTCATGTTTTTAAATTTTTCTTTAAAAAAAAGTAGTTCCGTTTTCCACACAGAAACTTCAATTTCTGGCTAGCCTACAGCGAGATCTAAATTTTCGCCGTTCAATAATAAGTTTTCTAAATTAACTTGTTTTTGAACGCCTTTTTTATTCAGAATTCTATTTTTCAGCATGGCAATAGTTACATCTAAAAGTTCGAAGAACTGCTTTCGATAATAAATTTCCTTATTTTGCAAATTTCGTCTGACGATTCGGCAAAATTTGGAGTTCCATTTGAGAAAATTATCCTCATTCGGCAAAGTTTGGAGTTCCATTCGGCAAATTGAGAATTTCCGCTCTTTCAAAAATCAAAGTTCTAGGTTCCCTGATTATAATTTCAAAAAAAAAAAAAAAAACTTTTGACGTGTTACATTTTTTTTTTCAACCACTAAAGCATAGCTTGTTATTAAACTTAAAGAAACGTTTGTTGTTTTTATTAAGTAAATGTGAACTTTAAGCGCCTTGAGCATTTTAAAAACAAACCAGTCCTCTAGAATTCGCAATGGATTACATGAAAACCGGATTTTTCCGGAAAATATTATCTCTGGAAATATTCAGATTTGTTCAAAATTTATCTCAGCAATTTAACACACAGGTTAAAGATTAGCTGCTTATTTGATCGAAATCATCTGTTCGGAAAATGCACTCGTAGTTTTCAGGTCTTTTTTATGCGGAGTAAATTTCGATAGCATATTTCTTGATTGTTATGTCAATCATCCGATAAGTTTTTTTTTTTTTTTTTTACCCCCCAATAGACAAATAATTTTGCTTTCATCAGCAAATATAATAAACTGTTCAAAAAATTTAAAGCAAATTGAAAGTTTGTTTTAAATTACTTTAAAGCATAACTTTTGTTAAAAGTCAATTGTTCTGTTAACCTGCATTGCAGTAACACGAAAAAGGAACTGTTTATAGAATGCGTTGTTATTGCTTAAAACAGAGATATGGACACTTCCCGCTAAGAAGTGCCATCATTGACGTGAATTATTTTATCTTCCTTCCGGTTTGCCAACATAATTTGCTTACTGTGAGAGAGCGAGAAAGAATGGGTAAATTCTTCTTGCCAAACAATTTCCTCTCATTATACGTAGAATGAAGAGAAGAAAGAATAATGAAGCATTTTAGAAAGAAAAAATAACCCACAGGGTGAGCACAAAAAATGCATTTCAGAGAGAAAAAGTACTCTACAGGGTGAGCACAAATGATGGACAAGATTTCAAAAAATCATTCTTTTGAAACTACTGCACATATTACAATAAGTGACTCATGAATTGAACAAGAACTATACCAAGGTTTTTTTTCTCAATAAAATTCAATTAAATATATGTGCACTGTATGAGATTATTGCGCGAAAGGTTCAATTTCAAATGCTAAATGTTGGAGTCTTTTGTTACACGACAACACCTGATCTGTAATCCAGTTCGTTTCACATGTTTTACAGCCTTATTCACATGTTTTACAGCCTTATTCACAATCACGGCCTGGCCGCTTGGCTGCGGAATAATCCACAGATTGATCTATCTTCTGTTCCGGATCAAGCCTCTGTTCTTATTCACCAAGCTCGAAGGATAATGATGAGGCGATTAGATGAAGCGAGCAATTATTCTGACACAGATGTAAAAGCTTCTCTAATTGGCTGCGTTTGGTTATGTGACGTTGTTTACATTCACACCATTCCCAGCCGCTTTTTTTCCCCCTTGATGTTCATGTGTTTCGCGTAAACGAAAAAATATTACAGCTACGTTAGAAACAAAATCAAACTTTTCTGTTCTTGAGCAGAAATTATTAATGACCTTTGTTGATAAATACAAGGACTTTTTAGAATGCAAAAAGACAAATGCTGTGGCAAATAAACAGAAAGATGACACATGGGAGAAAAAACCTCCTTTCAACTCTTTCTTTTACATACTTCAAACTAAAACTTTTATGACCAACACGAAACAACATTATAAACTTAACAAAACGCTCTCTAACAGAGAAAAAATCTGAGCTTTTCTATAACAATAAAGTTCGTCCGTCTGAGTAACAAGAGCAAAACAAAATATTAAATTCAATAAATAGATTTATTTTATTTTATACGTTTCGACTACATTTTTTTTCTATCGTTTGCCAAGCTTAGCTTATGTATAATATTAATGTTATTTTCTTACAATGGCATTGGAAACAAAATAATTTTCATCTTTTTGTTTTTAGAACACTGTGGAGATAAGGTATTTTTAACTAAGAGTTACAAGTTAGTGTTGTACGGGGAAACCAAACTTACTTGTCAAAGACAAACAATTTGTTGTAAGTTTCATAACAATAAAGCAAAAACTTATTAGAGTTATTATCATACTTTTTTAACAGTGTATTAAACAAAAATGAAATTCCATCTTTTAAAATTCGAGTTATATCAAAAAGGTGTTGCGTTAAATGAGTTTTGCACCGTGTTATATTGAAACCGTGTTATTATAATCGCAAATTATTTACCGTGTAATATCGAAACCGTGTTGTAGAAGTACCGTGTTATACGATGGACGCCTGTATAAACATACCTCACAATTCTAAGTGTTCCAAAAGTATATAAAACAAATCAAGCAGTTATGTATGAAACCGTGTCTTCTGAAGTTATTCTCCATTTCAAGGGTACGTTGTTTTTCTGATTGAACTGATAATAAATTAAACTAAAGGAATTGAGAGAAAGTGAATTATAGGGCAATTGGGTGGTGAACTTGATATTAAAAATAAAATAGATAACACTTGATGAATTAAATATATTTTAAAATATTTTGGAAAAATGTTCGGAATTGAAGCATTGATACTTTTTATAAACTCCTAAATCAATTTGAGTACCCCTCCCCTCAAGTGATGCTACTAAGTTTGATAGATTACGCATAACTTAAAATATTTGGGGAATATTTTAGAAAGGAAATATTTATATTTTTCACAAAGACACGAGACTTAAATAAATGTAGGGTGTCATTCGAGATGAATCGCACCCCCCCCCCCCGCACCTGATACTAACACTACTGCTATATTTTGAAAGTGTGTAAAAATATCTTTCAGGGAGTCGCTTGATTAGAAAAAAAAAAAGCAATCTTGGATTTACCGGTGGTGGTATCGATTTCGTTCAGCATAATATTAGTATTTAGTATGTGCATTGAATTTTGAGGGAATCCTAGTAACTAGTTCAATATAAGTAAGTCAGCTAATTGAACTTTAAGGAGTGACCTAGCGTTGATATCTACTCATTATTTACAGAGATATCGGGTTTTGCTGAACGTTGATCTGTCTGCTTTTAAGCTTAGCGACTGATAAGTTTTGCACCATCGCACTTTTAGATTTTGATAATATCCTTCTCTTCTCCCATTAATTGTTTTTCTGATACCCCTCCATGTGCCCTGTACTGTATATCGTATATCTAGTACAGGGCACATGGAGGTGATGATGATCTCCATCAATATGATCTAGTGACATGTGAATCTAGATAATCTCGTGACTTTTTTTTTGGGGGGGGGGGGAGCTTCAAGCGATGAGTGGATGAATAATACTTCAATACTAAGTATACTATGCTCTTTTCCTGAAATGTATATACATTTAATTAGTATATACACACATATATATATATATATATATATATATATATATATATATATATATATATATATATATATATATCAGGCATGAATTCTTAATGAGGGGAAAATTTTCTTTGCCGGAACGTAAGTGCGAAATAATTAGATCCTGAGTCGTGACAAATGTTATGTCCAAGGAAATTGCGTTTCAGTGCGTTCTGGCACCGGAATGCAGTATGTGCTATGTATATACAATAATACCCCTACTAACGGATACCCCTCTTATGCGCATAGTTTTTAATTCCCCGACTCCAAAGCAAATAACGTTATTAAACCCCTATCCTGCGGACACCCTTCTATTGCGGACAAAAAAATTTGTCCCGTTAGTGTCCGCATTTGAGCGGTTTTACTGTATATGTGTGTATGTGTGTGGTGGTGTGTGTACGCGCGTGTGTGAGAGAGAGAAGAGTCATCGAACCCTATGTAGGTATCAGAAACAATTTATAGACGAAACCGGCTAAACTATGCCGTTTTAAAAGTAATTCATACAAAATATGCTACTAATTTTTGAAAAAGAAAGCTGTAGTATTGGGCTCTAATGAAGTGGTAATTAAGCATTAACAACAGTGTTTTAATTCCACGTTTTCTCTGAAGTATTACATGCTGCCTAGTTACTTGTTGCCAGTGGTCAAAATTCCATGCATCCAAGAAATTTAATTGCATGTTGCTCAGAAATATTCAATTTTACATTCACATGTAAAAGAAATGTTTACTAAAACCCAAAATTTCTGCAAAACATTTTATGAGCTACTTGCGTAATAGATTTTTGTCTTCTAATCATTTTTTTGAGTTCACCTTCATTAATATTTTAATGATGTCAGGTTGATCCGTTACAAATTAAAAGAAAACCCCGATAATAGTAAAAGTAAAAAGTTCAAAATTAAAACATTTTAAATACAACTTTTTTAGGTTTTCCAACAACATAAGTAAATTATAGCCATTTCACGGTATATTTTGAGTTTTGAATTTAATAATAGATATTTTTGAGCTCTTGGCACAAAGAGACATCATTTATGCTCATAACTGCTTTGCTTTGAAACTAACTTGTGCAATAAAAAAAAATCTTATCTGAATTTTCATTTTTTAAAAGCTTACAGTGCTGGTAAAAGAAAATTGCATCACCCTCTCATTTTCACAACAATAGGATATCTGAGAAGTTTTGGTCGGCTGATTAACGATGAATGTATGTGAAATTCTGCAAAACTTATGAAATAAACATTTAACAGCAGGAATCCGATAAATGTTTACTTTATTTATGGAAATACATGACCAAAACTGTAACAAGTACAATGTGAAGTGCATCCACGTTGCCAAGTGGACGACGAAAAGTAAGTAAAAGTTTTAATGGTAACACTCTTTCTGTTCAAAAATAAACAAAAGTAACATGAAAATGTTTAAACATCATAAAATATAACCTAATATTTTGTTGGTCCGCCTCTAGCTTTAATGACAGCTTGACATCTACGGAGCATTGAACGGATGAGTGATTGAATGTATTCTTTACTGAGTTCATGGTGCCAGACACGAATTATTGATTCCCGGAGTTTTGCAAGTGATGTTGGCTTATGTTTCATCACTTCTACACCCATTCTATTCCAACAGTTTTCGATCGGATTTAGATCGGGGCTGTTTCCGGGCCAAATCAAACTGCTCACCCCATGCTCATTTTTCCATTTCTGAACCTGCGTGTGAGTTTAGAGCAAAAAAAAAAAAATAATAATAATACTTAACTCCATGTCAATTTATGTCTAATGGCAGGATAAAGGTTTTTAAATTGTTACTTACCAGTTTTGCCCTATGGCACGGAACAGAATCATCCTGGAAAGTGACGTTTGGAACTGAAGTAAAGTGATCGCGGATAGTAGGAAGCAATTTCTCCTCCGAAATGCCAATATACACCTGAGCTATTTTGTAGTAGGTTACCTTACTACAAAATAACAATATACAAAGTAACAATATAGAAATAAGTCAACTTAATACAAAATAAATTAGCTTTGCGATCAATCTTTGAGTTGAACCGCACCATTGTTGCGGTCGCTCATCTGGTTTGCTAATTCTGCATTAGCTACCAGTTTGTTTGGCTCTCTTGGCTCCCTTAAGTCCAATACTCATATAAAACAGTGGATCACATAACTCGATTGCTAAAAACATCTTTGAAATTAAAAAAGTCAAATAGTTCAATCGTGGAACTCGTTATCTACCAATCACAAATCGAATAAAAGTGTCGCTAAGCCATGACAAAGGGAAATCAAAAAGCAATCTTAGCAATATTTAATGCTAGAAAAACACATGCCTGTGTAATAATTTACATTAAAAATAAAATTGTTTGAAACACGTTATTTTGTATGAAAAAAAAAAAATCTTTTAACCGGAATGGTCTCTTTTTTTGCTGTATGAAGAATATGATTTGCATTATATTAAACCGATTCCCCCCCCCCCCAAAAAAAACCCCATTGAAATTCGTTTATCCTGAAATCAAATTTTTAGTTTCTATGTTCATTTTAGTATTTTACTCGGACATAATTTTCTTTCTTGGGCCATTCCACCGCCACGTACGGGACAATAAGACGCTTAAATTTCCTTAACATTTCGTCATATCTCTTAATATTTTAATTACACAGGGTAAGCAAATTTTTTAATCTTTACATTTGATACAAAGGTACTCCTGACAAAGTTATATTTTTATTGAAGTTTTGTTATTTAATTTTTTTTTATTTCATTGCGTCACGTACGGGACATCCAAAATCAACCACTTGTAACTTGCTTATGAATTAGTAAATATTTTTGCTCGATTAATATATTAACGTTAAAATAAATTGTAGATTTTGAGGACAAATGTTGAGAAACAATAGTTTAAACCGTTGAAAAAAAATGTATTAGGTCATTTCATGAAAAAGGTCATATCTTTGTCCCACACGGTAATGGTTCATATACAGTAGAGAAACAATTATCCGGGAAGTTCGGGACCATAGCTATCCCGGATATCTGAATTTCCCGGTTTTCTGGATCGCTAAAAAGAGCTTTGGCCGATTGTTTATAAAACTTAAATTGCTATAATAAATAGTAATGCGTATTAAAATAAGAAGAAAACAGTTCAGAAATGCTTATCAATATCGAAACATTAAAAACTACTAGTGAGAGAATAATTTAAACACCAAAAGCCATAAGTTATTTAATAAGACCTGAGACCCTCACATTCATTTTGAAAAGGAAAGAAAAACAACAATTTTCGAAGTTTTAAAATGAAAGAGAATGAAGGGAAGGGCAAGAAACAAGTTTTTGAACGTAAATGAGAGAATTTGTTTTCATGAAAGCGTTTTTTTTTTTTTTTTTCACTTTTTTGTAAAGGTTTGGCGTTAGTGATTATTAATAACTATTGCTTTTGCATTAAGTTAATACCAATTGAAATTTAGTTTATGAGTTCCTGCAGCCTTATTACAGTCTTGCGTTTAACGATTTCTAGATTCCACCATCAACTGTCCGGAAAATTCGAGAATCGCGGCGTTTGCGACGTGACTTCCGTTCTGAACGGTTTTAATTAAAGGCCATTCAATAATATCCTGCACTATAATGTGACAATATTCATTTCTTTAGTTTTCAGTTGGAATAAAACACAAAAAAGTTCAGACTTACGTGTGTACGTTTTAGTTCAAGAAAATATTCCGGAAATTTTTCCCTGCATTAAAGACAACCCGTTGAATTTTATTTTTGTGAACATTTTCCCGAGTTATAGATAAGTAATATGGAATTCATTAAGAAACCGCTCATTTTCTTTTAGGTATTTCAAAAAAAAAAAAAAAAAAAAAAAAAAAAAAAAAATGCTTAGTTTTTCGAAAATTGCCGAAACTGCGTATTTAAAAAAAAAAAAAAATGGTGGGAAAATCGGCAAAAGGTTGTCGGTTTTCTGTTTTCCCGGTTTTTTGGTTCCCGGATAAAAGGGTCTGCACTGTTGTTCATTAAAAAGTAATTATTTAAAAACGTAAACGAAATCTGCTGCTTAAATAATCACACATTAGTTTGTAGTTTGTTAAGCAATAACATTTCTATCGTTACCCTTTTCAAATTATTATTTTTCATGAAATATATGAGGCGTCACGTGCGGAATACAATTACTGTTTTCCGTGGAATGGCTCTCTTACTTTCGCTTTTTATAAGCCATGGCTGCTTACTTTTTTTTTTTTTTGCCACTTGATAGGCAAAACATTGAATAACAATAAAATCTCGTAAGTTTTTCCTAGCTTATTTTGAGATTTTCAAAACGACCTTTGAGGATCAAGTTATAAATTGTTTAACTACGTATTTTACAATAAAAAGCTTTCAAGATAAAAATTGCTCGAACCCAATGTCATGCATTTTATCAAAAGTTTTTTAAAACTGTTAAATGTAATTTAAGTATTCTTAGAGAAGAAAATCGTGCTTATATAATACGCATAATACTCGAGACATTTATTTCAGGTGAAGACCAGTCCAATATCCTCATTTAACTTCATTCAATATTATTTAATTTTTTGTTTAACTTTAACTTTTACCTAAAAGATTTTGTTTTGTTTTTTGTTCTTTCGACCTTTTGATTAACTTTGTTTAATAGTTTTGCGGGTAGTAGTCAAAAATAGTGTTACAAATTCTGTAAATATTAGTTATTTTTGTGAATAATTTGTCGTAATCTAGCTAAATTTGGCGTTTATTAAATTATCTGTCACCTATAGTTATTGTAGTAACGTAACCTGTAAATAGTTTCCTGTAAAGGGGATATCACACGAGAGAAATTACGGGACATCGCAACCGCAATAGGAACCGTCAACGCTATCTAGAACTGGTTTTTCGGGCGGGAAGTTGCCTACAGGGTTACTGCCGGTTGCTCGGACGGTTGCTCGATTTGCTCACAACGGGGGCTACCATTTTTTAGCGTACATCCATGTGCTTGCGCTTGTTCATCGCTTTTCGTCAATTCCGCATTTGGTTATCACGCTGCGTCGCGTTAATTCGACACTTATGGATGAAATTAGTAATCGAATACTTAATGCAGCTCTTGCAGCTTTAATTGTATGTGGATTTGTGAAAAGATGGCCAAAAAAAAAAAAAAAAAAAAAAAGGGAAATGATCAAGGCAATGATTTCAGAGCTAGAGCATCAATTATTATTTCATGCAGTCAGCAAAGCTCCTCCTGTTAAATTCATATTTGAGTTTTAATATTAATTTGTAGAACTTATGGTGAAAATTTCAGAAAAACAGAAAACTTTTATTACTATTAACTGAATGTTTGATTTAAAGTGATACTCTTGTTATATTTAAAGAAGACATACAGAATATATGACTTCTCTAGGCTTATTTTTTCCCATAACTACTAAATTAAATCTTAATTTTAGATAGGAATTATTAGTCACTTATTGACAGGTAAGAAGAAATTTTAATTCTAACAAATTATACCTTAATTCATAGCTAAAAACAAACATGACAAATAATAAAAGAAAAAAAAAAGCAGCAAACTCTGATCAATAGGCCTTTCATAATTATTTTTTTAAACTTTGAGTTCATAAATATATAATATCATATATTTATAATACAAATAAGCTTAATACTGAGCAAATTAACACTGCATTGAATATTAGTACGTCTCAATCAATGTTTCAAATGTTAATAAAAATAACTTTATCATTTAATAATGCCAAACATAATTTTTGACATCTCAACAAAATATTACAATGTGCGTATCATTTTTAAAAAATTCTTTGTATTATCATATTCTTTGATTTTCAGAGGGATTATTTTTCTTGACTGGAATAGAGTACATGTGTTACTACACAGTCAAAATATTACTAAATAGGTGGAGCTAAAAGTAGAGTAAATATTTCACCATTTCACTTTGCCTCACATTCTCCTACATTTTAAGCATTTTCAAATGGTACATACTGTATGTACCCATCAGTTTGAATTAAAAAAGAAAAGTACAGCTTCAATGCTATGATTTTTAAAAAGGAATTTTTACGTAACTTTTTCAAGGAAAAAATTTACTGTAATTGTTCAAGTATCAGAATGGGGTGGCTTCCTCCAGTCAAAAGTAGTACTTTTATCACTGAAATTGATAGAATAAGCAAAAAAAATAAATAAATAAAATAAAAATAAAAATAAAAATAAATAAATAAAAAATAACTTGGACCCAAAAATATTTTCATTTTTCCAACCGTTATTTTTTAATTAATTTTTTAAATGTCCGATTTTTCAAACAAAGCGCGGTCTTGATGACGTTACAAATACACGTGAGTAAAGATGCGAATTAAATATTTTGCTCCGTGAATGTCAACACGAATGGCATTTCATCATTCGTGACGTCACACGACAGAAATGTAAACAATGAAAGCGCCACGATTTAAGTAATTTTTTAAAAATATTAAACAAAAACAAATTATTTAAAAAATGGTCAGATCCTATGTTTTTAAACATGCTCTTTCAGAAAAAATACGTTTAAAATTTTAGAAACGACCCCATTGTAACATTTGTGCAAAACAATTTTCAAAAACCTAATGAAACGAAAAATACCAATATAAATTAAGAAATGCATAAAATTCGCACTGATGTTAACTAACATATAAGTAGCAATTTAAATTCAAAATCAGATGCAAAACCAAAGATTAAATGTCGCTCATCCGTTTTTTAAAGTGTAACTGAAAATATTTGAAACATAAAATAAATAGAACAATATAAAGGAATCCCCACATTTCTGTCGCCACGATTGCAAATGTATTTTACAGTGACGCTGCCTGACGTCACGAAATCCCAGCGCCCTGATTGGTTCCTTCGTAACTTGCCCAGAATTAAAGGCAATTTTTTTCTAGCGGAGGAAAAAGTTTGCCCCTATACGAGCAACTGCAAATTTCCATAGCACACGAGAATTTTGGAGCAATCGTTTGTGGAAGTGAGTAGAAAAACCAGTTCCGGATAGCGTTACGGTTGCTATTGCGGTTGCGATGTCTTGTAATTTCTCTCGTGTGATATCCCCTTAATGAATATACAGCCCCTATACATTCGACTGAAGTATACGGTCCCCTCATTTCTGAATGATAAAATTTGTGAATGGAAAGAAATAAGGTAGAGGTAGAACCGTCTACGATTTTCTGGAATATTTGAGAGATTTCTTTCGATGTCTATAAAGAACGTGCCGCATGATAAAAAGTCAGCCTCGTCTGAACCGTTGGACTGAGAACATTTATTTTGCTCTGTGTATTAGCTCTGTTTATTGCGAGGCATTTCACTGTTTTGTTTTGCGTATTTGAATGTAAATACGTGTGTAACCGTTGAGTTTACGGTGTTGATTGATATTTGCTTAATTGCTGATGATTAATTTAGCAGTTGTCAACGATCTTTCCTGTACATAGTGTAAATAAATCTGTGTTTTTCTCAAGAACTGTGTCGTCCTTTTAAGAAAGTTGAAGCTGCATCAAACCTTTAACAATTGGCGCCCAACGTGGGGCCTCTTTCGGACTTTCTTGGAGTAAGCGTGACTTTGGACATTTTTTCATAAAGACTGTATGAATTTGGACTTTATTTTTATGGTGATCAATTTAAACAACTTCTGGAAGCAATTAATGCTGTGAAAAGTGACTTGACTGAAAGTTTGGCGGTTAATCAAGACCAATTAAAAAATGATATGACGGCTAATCAAGAATAATTAAAAAATGATATGGTGGCTAATCAAGAACAATTAAAAAATGATATGGCAACTAATGAAGAACAATTAAAAAATGATATGGCGGCTAATCGAGACCAATTAAAAAGTGAGCTGACTGCAAGTATGTTGGCAAATCAAGAACAATTGAAAAGTAATTTAACGGTGCTAAAAAAGGACTTAACTTCTAACCAAGAAGAAATTAAAAACGACCTTATTTCGGTAAAGACTGTGATGGAAAATAAATTTAATGACATAGAGCATCGAGTTGATGTTACTAAAGAAACATTTGATACCGTTGATGCAGATTCAGTGCTGTAGAAAATAAATTGGAAGAAGATAGAAAATTGCATCTACTTAAAGAAGAGATCTTTAAAGATCTGGAAAGGAAATTGGCGGTCTCAGGAAGCGGTGCTGGTGATTTTGTACCTTCAGCTACACGACCTTCAATTAAGCTCGCCGCATTTGACGGCAAATCCTCGTGGCAAGTGTACAAGACCCAGTTCCTGATAGTTTCCGAAGCAAATGGATGGGACCCGGTTACCAAGGCCTGTCATCTTGCAGCATCTCTGAGAGGTGACGCAGCGGACATTCTTCAAACCCTTCCGGACAGTCAGCGCCTGGATTTCGCCGCGCTCACATCTGCGTTGGAGCTTCGCTTCGGCGAGAAGTGCCAGAAAAATTTCAACCGACTCCAGTTGAAGTCCCGTTTCCAGAAAACCGGGGAAACCCTGCAAGAGCTAGCGGCGGACGTCGAGAGACTGTCTCATCTTGCGTTTTGCGAATGTCCTGCAGATGTTCGAGACAACCTGGCACTCAACTACTTCATTGACGGAGTTCAGAATCCTGAAATTCAGAAGGCCCTCCGGATGGCGAATGTAAACGACCTGAAATCCGCTTTGGTGTATGCGACGAGATACGAGGCCGCCCAAGAAGCAACCCGTGTGGAACGCCATCTAATCCGGACTCAGGAAGCTGATGAGTCTGATTCCAGGTCGTCCCACCTCGCTGAACTTGAGAGACAACTCGGTGACTTGGCAAGACATCTGAACAGCATAACAGCCCAAAAAAAAAAAAAAAAAAACAAGAGCAGAAGTACTGGAAATGCGGTAGTGAAGGGCACCTGCGAAGGAGTTGTTCATCTCGCCAAGCTACGCGAGGGAAGGAAATCACCACCACCAGAGCTCTGCAGATTTCCTCTTCTAGTAGCGGCAGAGTAATGGACTTTTCATTTATGGGAATTCCTGCAAACTGATTGTCGACACTGGAGTCAATGTGACAATCATTAGGACAGATGTGGCTCGTGAATTTGGATTGAAACTGTTGTGGACATCGCCCGCGTAAGTTTCCAGACTGTGACAGGTGACAAAATCGAGATTGAAGGTAAAGAGGACTTGGAAACAGTTTTTGGGAATGCCACCTACCATCATACGGCATTCGTCGCTGATATCACGGACCCCTTCATTCTCAAATTGGATTTTTTTAAAGAAATATGACTTTACCCTGGACTTCAAGACTAATGAACTGCACTCGATGAGAGAAGACATAGCCATCTTCAACGCAGAAAATGATGTAAAACCCGCTCATCAAATAATAGCCCAAACAGATTTATCGATTCCCTCAAGGTCAGAATCATTAATACCTGGCTCCACCGAAGAAAGCAATAGTTTTCGATTTGGACTCATTGAATACCCCAACTTAAGGTGCCGCTGGAGAGAGCTTCCGAAGGTACGAAGTCAATGTTAAGTCTACGAGGAAGTTTCCTCCCTATTGCTAATTCGCATTTAAATATTTTGAGATAATTTTTTCTGCATAAGATTCTTCACAGCAGTACAAATAACGGGTGTTTTTTAATTTTTCATTTTCTGTTAAAATTTAATAGTAAATGGCGGTTAAATGTATGAGTTGACAAAGTAAGAGGTGCTTTCTGTTTGAACACTTCATAAATACTCAAGATCAAACAATTGCTGAAATTGAAAAACTACGCGTTATTCTTGAAAGTTTGGGCTTTTCAGGGATACCTTTTTTTTAATCTTACTTAAATTAGGATAAGAGTAATTGGGAGGGAAAAACTGGGAAATTTTGCAGAAATCGACGAATTTTCGCTTTAGCCACGCCTCCCGCCGGTGACAATGAGAGAGGATAGAGGGGGCAGTTTCTTATCCCCTGATGGGTTGAGAGAGTCGGCGCGCTTGTCTTCAGGCGGTCTTCAAGCAGTCTTCATGGTAATAAAAAACATTTGTTTGGGGGAGGGGATGACAGCAATTAAGGGTTGAATGAGCGAGAGCATTTATTTCCTTTTGGGTCTAAACTTCGAGTAGACTTATTTTTTGAGCTCCACTACGGAACTCTTTCCTTGCTTACAGATTTGGAAATATTTCATACCCTAGCATGGGACGAGCCGAGCCCCCAAGTAATTCAAATAAATCTTAAACATTTTTAGTGAAAATATTACACTTTGTAACAGTTTTGCATTATTTTATGTAATTGCCGTATTATCAATATCAACTATATTTTAATGCAAAAGAAAAACTTCCTTTCGAAAAAATGTATCAGAGGTGTAATATGAAACTAAAATAAAACAGATGTCATAATTATATGCCCATTGAAAGTGATTACAATGAACTTTAAAAAAAAGCATTAAAAAAATTGTGCAAATAAAACGTTACATTAAGTAAGATAAAATATTACAAAATTCACTAATTTTTGCGAGATTATTTGCCTAAATTTTCGTGAAATCAAAATTTCATGAAATATGTAATAATATTTCAATTATAATTATTCATGAAACATGTATTAATGTTTCCAATTTTGAAAAATTTCGGAGGAAGATCTCTAACCGCTCCAAACAACGTCTCCAAAGATAACCTGAAAATGTGTTTCACCTAAAACTATTTTTTGATTGTGCCACTGGGGAACAGTACGAAATCCTTGCCCCACTTCGAAAAAAATGACAAAATTGAGGCACTGTTGCTCCCCCCCCCCACACAAAAAAATTCAAATTGCAAAAAAAAGGGTGGGGGAGGGGAACCAATCCCTGTTATATGGGACCTTCCAAAAAAAAGGACGTCAGTGGGGTGGGGTTGGGGGCACAATTAGGAAACTAAGGTGCCCCGCGTGGGAACACAGAGCGATAAAGCACTGGGTGGGTACTATGAGACAAGGCTCATAGAATCAGCTATATTATGACACCATATTATTGAAAACAGGTTAATATATAGTAGGGGAATGTGGGGCAAAGTGAAATAGCGGGGTAAAAAAAATGGTAAAATATTTATTCTTCTTTTAGCACCACCTATCTAATAATATTTTAAATATGTCGTAACACGTCTAGTCATTCCAGTCAAGAAAAAATTACATCTGAAAATCACAGAATATGATAATACAAACAATTTTCAAAATTTGATACTTTTATTGCAATATTTTGTTGCCAGTCGAAAATTATTTTTGGTATTATCAAAGGGTAAAGTTCTTGTAATTAACATTTGAAACATTTAGACCTTCAAATATTGATTGCAGTTAATATTATGTATAATTTATTTTGTTAATATTAAGCTTACTTGTATTTTTAATATTTTGTACAATTATACAATTACATGCTGGGCAAATTGGATGGGGGAAATGTGAAATATTTAATCATTAAATTACTCAATCACTTATTAAATCTCTTACGTGTTCTTTTCTTTGTTTATTCATTCACTTATTGTCTTGTTCATTCACTCTTTTACTCACTCCTTTACTTGTCCTCATGCATTAATTAATTTATTTAATTATTCTTTTTTTCCGTATCTTTTCATTTATTTTCAACTTCTTATTTACTGATTCATTTGATCAAACATATTTTTTATAATCGAATATCGGCTTTCTCCTTATTTTTGATGCAACATAACACATATCATCTCAATCGTGAGTTCATCCTTATCAGATAGTCTAACTCAGGACTCTCCAACCTAAGGACCGCGGACCAGATCCGACCCGCGGACAGCAACATTTTTTTCCTCGGAACAGAGACAGTCTCGTTAGAAATATAATTTAAACATTATTTTTAATTACAAGTAATTACTTAAAATATTTTTACCGTTAATTTAAATTGGTTTTAATCCTTTTTTACCATTAATTACGTTTGGAGCACCTATCTCTTTTTGCTCTTTCCCAGAACAAATATCTTTTCTCCGCGCCACATTCACCCGTTAGTCCCCTGGCATTGGGCACTTCCTGGCCCCAGGGAAAAAATATGCTCAATTTTAGAGTTATCTACCAGAAAAAGACTTTCTTAAAAATTCATGCTAGAGCTACGTTTTCTCGTTTTGCATCCGTTTACAAGTGTGAACAGACATTATTGAAATTGAAGTATGTTGCATCTATAGTATAGGTTTTTTTTATCAGACAAACATTCAAAATCACTCTTTATGATCGGAACTACGAAGTTTGTCCCTGAATGCACTGAAATTTGTAGCGGTAAGCAGGGCCGGATTTAGGGGAGGGTAGGTGGGGCTACTGCTCCGGGGCCTCCACAACAAAGGGGCCCCCACAATAAAATTTTTACAAAATATCCTAACTTTCACGGGGCAGCAAATTTTACGTTTTTTCTCCTATGGATGAAGGGTGGAGTCTAGTGCTAAATAGACCATCTGAGCGAAAATAATGTGGGAATGGCCTGCCTAGCCTCCAAAAATGCACAATGTGGCCCGCGAGTGAAAAAGGTTGGAGACCCCTGGTCTAACTGATGATAAAGTGCTATCAACTAGCAGTTTTTTCTCATCAGGCAACAGTGTAGCGATGGGCATGACTAGTGATTGCAATACCGGTATACCGATACCGAATACCGGTATTTGGAACTATTTTGCAATATCGTAATACCAGTATTTGATGGGGTAGAACACCGGTATTTTCGGTATTTGTTTAAAAAAATGAATAGTTTTTGATTAAAGAGTTTTCAATTGAACTAATTAAATATCTTCTATTATTTCAAATATAAATTTCTTTTTCAATGAGACAGTTCCGAAATCCATCTATTGAAGCAAACATTTGACTTCGAAAACACGAAGTTATAGAATATGAATGAATAAAAGTAGCGGAAGGATTATATATAAAGATATTTTTATCGCCAGATGGTGTAATTAATCGCACTTTAATGAGTTTAGTGAACCACGTTTTTATTTTCTCATTTCCTTGATTGCCCACAAGTAAAAACTAATTTTAAGTGTAATTACGAATGTGTTTGTGCTATGAACGATTTATCTTCAATGCTTTATGAATTTTTTTTTTTTTAAATAATTATCTCAACTGTCGTGAATTTTGAAAAAAACTTTTTTTGTTAGTATAACCAACAGTAATTTGTTGTCATTAGCGTGCTGTTAGCTGTTTTGTCTCTCTATTTAGCTTTGTACTAAGCGAGATAATATTTATAATACCTTCAATATTTGTAAAGAGGTAAGGCATAATCAGTAGGAACATATTTTTAGAAATGTTCATAATTGTAAAGAATTTTGAAAAGAAAACGAAAAATAAAAAGAAACTAACAAGATCCAATTCTTCGTAAATTTCAAAACAAAGGGTTAATAAAAAGCAAACACAAACCTATTCTGATCAAGAGGAAATTGTTGAGTATGATGTTATTACTGGGAAAGAATTGTATATTAGTAACTGTTCTTCTATAAATAATGACGATTAAAAAAATTTAAAAAAAACTACACACAATTCAAAAGAAAAATTCAGATTCACAAAAATAATTTTTTCAAGTTTAAGACCAAATTATTTGAAGATGAAGGACTTCTAGGCAACTACAGGAATATCGTGCATTATTAACAGTACCATCGACCTACGTAAATTCAGAAAAAATATTCTCAACTGCAGGAAATTTATTCACTAAAATGAGTTCCAGTCTTAGTGACAATGAAATATATGTATTTTGTTTGTGGCTACTATTTTTTATTATGATATTTGTTCCTTCACTTTTTATTTGTTCACAATAAGTAAAAAATGCACTTTTTGCACAAAATGAGGCAATGAAACATTATGTTTTTGAATGTATTTTGATAAATTTTTAGTACCGGTATTACAGTATCACGTTAAAAAAAATACCGAATACCGATATTGCATTTCTGGTTCAATATTGTAATCCATAGGTAGGACAGAAGAGATAAGAACGTGGTTCGTTTTATTAGTATTCCTGTCACCAGGTTTTGGGTGGAAGATATGATCCATCGCTGCATATGCTGCTCATTTGCACGAACTGTCATGTAGTGAAAAATAGAAAATAACGAATTACACTGTGCGGCCAAATAAATAAAGAAATAATTAAATAAAAAAGTGGAGGTCATGGGAGAAAACAGTGGTTATATTTGTATCAGAGGGAGGGTTGTTTTACATAAGAATCAGAAAGAATGGTGCTCCCCTAATATATATAAAAAAATATATCGAAAATGCCATTTTTTTTAAATCCTAGAGTAATCCTAGGGTTTGTTTTATAATTTTTTTCATTTTTCATGGTAAAATCAGGGTTTTCGACTCCTATAAGCCCGCCCCCATCTTTTATCACTATATCAAGAAGGTTAGGAGGCGATCCATGAGCTATGGAACAGCAGCAATGTTATATTGCAAAAAAAAAAAAAAAAAAAAAAAAACTTAGTTTCGTTTTTAATCTTAATTATTTGTGAATGTATCTTGAATAAATATAAATAATTAAGGAAGTTTCTTAACGAATGATCTGCGATATGACTCGTATGCAATGCACTGTGCGATATTTTCAGGATTTGTTTAAAACATATTTTTTGAACATGGGGCTCATAAGAGTGAATCCGATACTCGGGTTTTACACCGAAGAGAAAAGTGAAAGAATTGTAAAACAAACTCCTAAAAAAGAGACATTTTTTCATGATCGCTTGAATATTTTGGAGGGAATGCATATACGAGACTCTCACCTTGCTCCAAATACGAATGCTTTTGATCGTTGCACCTCTCTAAACACTCATAGGAATGTTAATGGTTATAATACTCCCTTCCTGTCCAAATAAAAATTATGGCCATGAAAATGTCGGAAACTGAAAGAAAATGGAAAGGGGGATGGAGATGGGAAGTTGAAGCTAAGCCCCCTTCCAAAATCTTACCATTTTCCAACCTACAATAGTCTAATACCGTACGGCGCTCTAGATTGCGTAGAATGTAAGAATAAAGAAAATATAAAAATGTTTTATTCATGCGTGTGTTACTTTAAAATAATACAAGTGTATGTAGTTTTAATACGTTTTTCCAATTTCAACAAAATCTGCTAACTCTCAAAATGTCTTTTAGCAAAAAATCTTGCATTTAAAATTCTTTTTCCCGTCGTTCAAAAATGGTAAAAAAAAGTAAAGAAAAACTCATTACAAAACTTAAATTTCTTTTTGTTTCAAATCGAAATTTCTAGCGGCAGCGGAAGTTCTCTTTTTCTAAACTCAACGTACCGATTCTGGAAGTGTCCTGTCTCATAGCAAAGCAGGGGATCTTCCTAAGACCCTGTAGGGTAGTAAACAAGTCAAGCAACAAGGGGAAACCTCAACGCCTGAAGGTTGTCCATTATTGGGATATCAGCTAATAAATAACATGTGAGGGATCCTAGATACAGTAACAATTCCTTCTCTGATTGGATGCTCGTCTGTCAATCATGTGAGTTAAGCACATGCCTTCTCGCCATGCTGAAAAACGAGCTCTAGTGAAGCGACGGGCAACTTTCAAATTCGTTCTCTGTCCAGCGGCACCTTAAGCAAAAACCCAAAAGGAGTGCTGGTAGCATCTACGCTTGTGGACCTTTCTAAGGACGTAATTCCTGTGAGAGTCGCCAAAGTGAGTGAAAGGCCAAGGAAAATCCGGAAAGGTGAAGTGTTGGCTCCAGTAAACTGCATCATTAGAAGAATCAATTCCCCCGAGACTGTGTCTTCTGAGTCCTTGACATCGAAGTTACTTGGGAGTGCACCATTATCGAAAGATCAAAGAACTGCTGCGGAACAATTGGTGGACGACTTCAATCATCTGTTTTCATCTGCATCGGAGGATGTTGGCCGTACGAATTTAATGCAGCATAGGATTTGCACTGGAGAACACCCCCCTATTAAACAGCATCCAAGACGACTACTGATCGCCAAGAAGGAAGAGGTTGAGACCCTCCTGAAAGAGATGAAGGAGAATGACATCATCGAACCCTCATCTAGTCCTAGGGCCTCTCCCATAGTTTTGGTCCGAAAGAAAGATGGTTCCACCAGATTTTGTGTCGATTACCGACGGATGAATGAAATCACCAAGGAAGACAGTTACCCTCTTCTACGGATAGACGACACCTTGGACACTCTTTCCGGACACAAGTGGTTTTCGACCCTGGACTTGAAGAGCGGCTACTGGTAGGTTGAGATACACATTGATGACCGAGAGAAGACAACGTTTACAACTGGACAAGGCTTATGGCAGTTTACAGTGAGGCCCTTCGGCCTCTGCAATGCGTCAGCTACGTTCGAGCGTCTTATGGAGACAGTGTTAAGAGGACTCTCCTACGAATACTGCCTGGTCTATTTAGACGATATCATCATCGTGGGACGCAGCTTCGAAGAACATTTGGCTAATCTTAGGAAAGTGTTGCAAAAGCTTAAGGAAGCCAATCTAAAGTGAAGCCCGTCCAAATGTTTTTTGTTCCGCCGGGAAGTGAACTACCTTGGTCACATCATCTCTTCTGAGGGTGTACAAACCGATCCAGAAAATATATCTGCGGTCAAGAGTTGCAGCCGTCCCGAAAACATCCATCAGCTGCGAGGTTTAATGGGGCTCTGCACGTACTACAGGCAGTTTGTGAAGGGTTTTTCCAACATTGCACGACCTTTGGATAAGCTGACGGAGAGCAAGCAAAAGTTTGAATGGTCCAAAGAATGCGAAGATGCATTTCTACGACTGAAGGAGGCTTTAACATCAACGCCTATACTCTCATATCCTCAGCCTGGAAAATCCTTCCTCCTCGACACTGATGCGAGCCACGAGGGCAGCGGAGCTGTTTTATCCCAAGAAATAGACGGCAACGAACATGTCATCGCTTACTGGAGCAAATACTTTTCAAAGCCGGAGCGAAATTACTGCGTCACCAGAAAGGAGTTACTGGCCATAGTGAAAGCTGTAGAACACTTCCATCATTATCTCTACGGCCGAATATTTCTGCTTCGGACAGATCATGCCTCGTTAACTTGGCTTTTGAACTTCAAAAATCCGGAAGGCCAGATAGCCAGGTGGATACAGCGGCTCTAGGAATATGACATGGAGATCAAGCACCGAAAAGGGTTGTCTCACGGTAATGCAGACGCTTTATCAAGGAGACCCTGTCCTCAGAACTGCCACTATTGTTCCCGAATCGAGAAACAGTACGGAACGACTAGTTCTACAGCCTATCAGGTGACAGTGACTTCAACATCATCAGAACCTGATCCATGGAGTGACGACCAAGTTCGAAAAGATCAACTTGAAGACCCCGACATAAACCAATTTTGGAGTTCATGGAAAGTGACAGTCGGCCCACTAACTGGCAGGACGTTTCTATCTTCAGTCCTGCAACAAAAAGATACTGAGCTTTATGGAACTCACTCCATTTACGGAACGGCGTACTGTACCTAAAATGGGAATCTGATGACGGCAAAACATCTAGGTGGCAGTTACTACTTCCCCGATCAAGGATTTCAGACGTTCTGACAGAAATACATAGTAGTGCGACTGTAGGACATTTTAGTGTCTCGAAAACACTCAATAAGGTTCGAGAGCGCTTCTTCTGGAGCAAGGTGAAGGATGACGTGGAGAAATGGTGCCATTCTTGTGACGCCTGTGGTGCCCGTAAAGGACCGAAGAAAAGAAGCAGAGGGAAGCTACATCTGTACAACGTTGGAGCTCCTTTCGAACGAATCGGGATCGACATCCTGGGTCCTCTACCAAGAACTGCTGATGGGAACAAATATATCCTTGTTTCCATTGACTATTTCACCAAATTACCCGAAGCATATCCCATTCCAGATCAAGAAGCTACCACAGTAGCAGAGACTCTAGTCCAACATTGAATCTCGAGATACGGAACACTTCTGCAGATTCATTCCGATCAAGGGAGGAATTTCATCTCTGCTGCGTTTAAGGGCCTATGTCAAATTCTCGGAATTGAGAAAACTTGGACAACACCACTACACCCACAATCGGACGGCATGGCGGAGAGATTTAACCGCACAATCCTGAATAATCTTTCGCTTATGGTCTCCAGAAATCAACAGGATTGGGACAAGAAGCTACCTTTGTTCCTGCTGGCCTACCGCAGTGCTGTCCACGAGACTACCGGATATGCCCCATCTCAGATGCTCTTCGGACGAGAGCTTCGGCTATCTTGTGATCTCGTCTTCGGTCGTCCTCCGGATGCGCCTTCATCGCCTGAGCAGCACATCCAGGATCTCCAGGCCCGGTCGGAAGACGTTCATAACTTCGCACGAGAGCGAATCAACATCGCGGAGGAGAAGATGAAGACCCGATACGACACAAGGTCTACCATACATGAATTCAACGAAAGCGACAAGGTTTGGTTATGGAATCCCATCCGACGGAAAGATCTTTCACCCAAATTGCAGTCGCATTGGGATGGACCCTATAAAGTCCTTAACCGACTGAATGACGTCGTAGTGAGGATCCAAAAATCACCTAATTCAAAACCTAGGGTTGTACATTATGATCGGTTAGCCCCATACTATGGCCGTAGTTCATGAGTATTACTTAAACAACCATGGTTGATAACATAAAAGTTGTAGATAATTTTTGCTTTTAATATTTAGTAATATTTCTTATAATTATTATTGTGTTTTCTATGCATTATTGGTTATTATTTAATGTGTGTATTTGTGAACTTGTGATAGAAGTTTGGCACCCTTTCTGTGGATTGTACTTCCCGGGACGTGCAGTCCTTGGGAAGGGGGCAATGTTACAAATTTCTAAATATTAGTTATTTTTGTGATTAATTTGTCGTAATCTAGCTAAATTTGGCGTTTATTAAATTATCTGTCACCTAAAATTATTGTAGTAACGTAACCTGTAAATAGTTTCCTGTAATGAATATACAGCCCCTATACATTCGGCTGAAGTATATGCCCCCCCCCCCCCCTCATTTCTGAATGATAAAATTTGTGAATGGAAAGAAATAAGGTAGAGGTAGAACCGTCTACGATTTTCTGGAATATTTGAGAGATTTCTTTCGATGTCTATAAAGAACGTGCCGCATGATAAAAAGTCAGTCTCGTCTGAACCGTTGGACTGAGAACATTTATTTTGCTCTGTGTATTAGCTTTGTTTATTGCGAGGCATTTCACTGTTTTGTTTTGCGTATTTGAATGTAAATACGTGTGTAACCGTTTAGTTTACGGTGTTGATTGATATTTGCTTAATTGCTGATGATTAATTTATCAGTTGTCAACGATCTTTCCTGTACATAGTGTAAATAAATCTGCGTTTTTCTCAAGAACTGTGTCGTCCTTTCAAAAAAGTTGAAGCTGCAGCGGACCTTTAACAATTGGCGCCCAACGTGGGGCCTCTTCAGGACTTTCTTGGAGTAAGTGTGACATTGGACATTTTTGTTATAAAGACTTTGAATTGGGACTTTATTTTTATGGTGATCAGTTAAAACAACTTCTGGAAGCATATCAGCTGAACGAAGAGGCAGAGCGGACAGAAAGATCAATCAGGAGATTAAGTAAGGTGATGTACGATAGCACATGTGCAGATATGCAGGCAGACGTAATGGGGTAGTGTCTAAATAGTATAAAGCATGTTGTCGGTGTAAGATCAGTATTTCTGGCAAAGAGATTGCACGCCGTATAGCAGTTAAAATCACACCGAGTTGCTGCCTCAGCGAGAAATGGCGAATAATCAATTTGTTAGACGACATCTGGATGCTTTTACCCGAGGTCGAATCATTGGGAAGTTGGAGGAAGGCCGCAGTGTGACAAGTGTGGCTGCAGAGTTCGGAATTGCTCACAGCATCGTTTCACGACTTTGGAGACAATTTCAAACTACAGGAACAGCTATCCGGGGGTTCAGTAGTGGTCGTCCACGAGGAACCACACCCGCAGATGACCGGTATATTGTCTTACAGGCCAGAAGAAACAGGCGGCAGACAGCGGGAGAAATCGCTAGACACACGACACAGGCGACTGGACGACCGATATCGCGTTTTACCGTGGCCAGAAGAATGCACGGTGGTGGTCTGTTTGCACGACGCCCTATACGGTGTGTACCTCTAACGCCTGCCCATCGGAGAAGGTATTCTCTGTGGTGCCGGGAACACCGGAATTGGAGAGACAATGAATGGGGACGAGTACTCTTTACAGATGAGAGCAGATTCATTCTGAGTAGCGATTCTCATCGCATACTCATCTGGAGAGAGCGGGGAAGCCGCAATCATCCCTCGAACATCATTGAAAGGGACAGGTAGGGAGGTCGCGGTGTTCTCGTTTGGGGAGGCATCATGCTTGGTAGTCGTACAGACCTTCACATCTTCGACGCAAGTTCAGTCAACGGGACCCGTTATTGTAACGAGATTCTTCTTCCATATGTGCGTCTTTTTAGAGGCGCTATGGGTCCGCAGTTCCTTTTCATGGAAGACAATGCACCATGTCATCGCACAGTAGCTGCCAAACAGCTCTTAGAAAGTGAGGATATTGAACGTATGGATTGGCCGGCACGATCTCCGGATCTCAATCCCATCGAGCATGTATGGGATTTTCTAGGCAGACACTTGGCAGCTCGTACCTTACCACCAGTAACGATTCGGGAGCTTCGATTGGCACTGCAAGACGAATGGGCGGCAATGCCTCAACAACTCATTGACACCCTCATTCTCAGCATGGGCAGACGCTGTGAAACCTGCCTAGCAGTCGGGGGAGATCATATCCCCTACTAAAGACCGGATGTTTCTTGCTGGACACCCATCACAGGGATGTTTCGGCCTTCAGTCGCATTGCGCTCCATGCTACTTTTTCAATAAAGCTTCTTTTTATACCTCTGATTTCTCTTTTAGTAAGTGTTGCTTACATTACACATGTCCTTACGTACTGGGGATCTTACGGTATTAAATGTGTTGATTTGGAAAACTTTTGTACAAAGTTATATTGAAAACACCGTCTCGTCCATAATTTTTGCACACCATTGTATAATAGAATGGGTGGCGGGAAAAACGTTGTATGTTGAAAACAATGACTTTTCACTGCAGCCAAAAAACGAATCTGCTTAGCGCAATATACTAAACAGGTCACTGAGTGCAACATACAATGTTTTTCCATTTAATTACCTATTCATTTCCTATTGTGAGGAAGCATCAGTTTGCGACATACAACGTTCTTCCATAGATAATGAACATTTTATTTACAATACCAATGCCAATAAGTGAATTTTCTGGACTTGTAAACAAAATAAAAAACACAGGTGATTCATTCTCTGGACTGTATTCATTGTTTATCCACTGAAAAAAATTTATTTTTTTTGAAAACCAACGTACAACGTTTTTCCCTTCACCCATTCAGTTGTTTATTTGTAGAATTGTAATAGTTTCCATTGAAAACTCCCAAACTGCATGTTCCCTTAAATTAAGGTTGGAGATCAATGGCAAGCATGATTACAATCGATGTAATATAGAACTCCCCCTCCCCCAGGCCAATCCATCCGACATTTTGGTTCCAAGAGAGCTTTGTATTCAGCCTTGTTTCAATTATTTTGTAATTACGTTATTAAAGTTACAGGTTGATAACTTGCAAAGAAAACTGATGATAAGTTGAGTAAAACGTCACTTTTTGAGCTAATCTAGAAAGTTAGCTAATTTCTTAAATTTAATAATTGTTTATTGGGAAATGTTTTCTTTGAACAATTACATTTTCTTACCTCACTTGCTTTAAACCTAAATGAATGGAATCTTATTTTTTAGACTAAAATAATCAAACATCAGTCAACGCATCTGAAGCGAAAGGCGGCTGGTGCACTGATGCACCAAAAACGCCCCCCCCCCCCCCGCGGGCGGAGGTCAAAGAGGGTTGAAGAGTTTGGGTTTAGATGGACGGCATCACTTTTAGGGCATCACCCTAACTACTTAAAGTTGACTCCCCCCCCCCCCCTTTGCTCTTTAAAATTTGGCCACAATATCGGATTTTAACGTCATTATAGATTAAATTATCTTCTTTAAAAATTTGGGTCACGTCCTCAAGAATCGAAACATTCTCAGTGAAGACTCCCCTACTTTCAAAGTTCCATTTTAATTTTTATGGCACATAAAACACAGACTTACCAGGTTTATTCTTCTTTCTTTAAACACGTGAATCCATCGACGCTATTGTTTTTCTATCGATCTTTGATTTTGAATTTAAAAGAAAGGACAGGCATGGCCCTTTTACTTTTGGAAGTGAGGGGGAAGTTGTCCTCCAAGCCTCCATACTAGCCGCCAATGTCCGAGCTTATCCTAGCTTAGATATTAGTTTTCGCCAATGCAGTTTTGGTGCACACACTGGTATCACGCACACTAGTGGTATCATGTGTTCTCTTTTGAAACCAAGATGTCAGATGAGTCAGGTTCCCGAATGTAGTGACCTTAATACAATGATGTGTATTGCTGTGTGGGCATGAAAGACAGTTGTCCACTTTCCACTTTGTTCTTAAAAAGGCTTCTGGAAAACGAAAACTCAACTCCATACAGGTGAGGTTCCAACGGCTACATCCAATTTCTTCCCAAGTTCCTCTCCCTGGAGACGTCACCTGTCAGATTATCCATTGTAGACACTTCCTTTGTCAAAAGAAACAAACTTTAAAAGCAGGTACAATGCGTTCGCCATTACTGGTCACGCAAAATTGTAAATCTCTGGATAGACGCTCGCCAAAAGAAGAAGGATAACAGGCCAAATTGTTGCAATCCTTCCAAAAGAGGGACCAGTGTTCTCTCTTCGCAGTTCTTCGAAAATTCTTGGAAACCGTGAAACTGCTCTTTGCAGTGCAACGGGTGATAGAAAAGAAATAAGAGATGAGTCACAGCATTCAGTATATAGTCGTTCTCACTCATTTTATTTTTTAACTTAAGATTATTTCTTAAATTAAAGTTTAGCTAATGAATTTTACGAATTAATATCGAGGATACAAACTTTTCAAATGATGCAGGTTTTTGAGCTTTCTGTGATTCAAATCAAGTAATCATTTCAAAAGCGTTTTTAACAGTCTCTTTTTTTTTTCAGTATAATTGTTCAAAATGGTTTTTGAAATCGAGCTTAAAAAGTTGCAATGTTTAAAGCAGATAATTGGAAACATGAGCTATTCTCTCTTTAAGCGAAATATATATATTTTTTAATGAAGGTCTATACTTAAAAAAAGTAACAGGTAAATTCACCTTTAAAGAAGTTTCACCACAAATAAATTTCAAAACGATAAAAACTTTAAGATAAAATGCACAAAATGGTTTTTAATTCTGAAGACTATTTATATGAGTTTGGTTTGTTCTAAAAACGTATCAAATAACTAGTTTAATTCTAGAGCAGCCAATACATTTTAAACTGCTTAGCTGCTATTAAGTTTAGCTAACCTTTAACGAATTTTGTATAATGAACATCCCAGCGGCGGGTGGGTCGTAAAGGGGGTGACTGCCTCCTCACTCCTAAAAGTAAAGGCTTCCTTGCTCCCTCCGTTTTCGGAGGTAAAAATTAGTGATCTATCGAAAAATAATTTTCTGCTCAGTGGATTGATTTATTTCGCGAAAAAAAAAAAAAAAAAAAGCTGAAAACTCAAAAAAAAAAAAAAAAGAATAGACTTTTTTCATGTCATTTCATTCGAATGGAACTTTGATTCGGAAAGAAAGGAGAGGGGGGGGGGGGGTCCTACTGACATCCAGACATCCAGACAGAGAGACTTTCAGCTTTATTATCGGTAAAAGAAAAATAGTGCATAATAGGCAGGGTTGTTTGGTTTAAACCACGTTGGTTTAAACCGTGGTTTAAACCAAGTGTTTTTTTAAAACCATTTTCTTGTTTTCCACCAAATGTTTTCATCAATTTAATATATTATTGCAAAGAGTAAAATCTAATTAATGCAAAGTAACTAGCAAAGCTTTATAGAAAAATTACCGATTTAATAAATTAAGAAATTATATTTTTTTAATGTAATGAAAGTTTGCTGAATAGTTTTCATTTTTTTTTCCTTTTAAAAACCTATGCAGCTTTTCTATTAGGTACATAAATATAGAGGGCAGACCATGTAAGTTTTTCTAAAATTATCTTTTGGAAAAAAAATAAAAATTATAACAGAGCTATTTGGATTTATCATTATTTTTCAGCCTCTTGCATTTCGAAATAGTCCAAAATGCATATTTTAACCAAATCTTCCTACCTAATTTGCTTGATTACTTAAGATTTATTGAGGATAAATTTTAAGTAATCAAGCAAATCTTAAGTAATCACTATGTACCATTGAAGTGATGCATAGTGTAAAAATATCTTCACACTAGAATACTTGACAAGAGAGAAAGAATAACTTAAGTCCAAGAACACTTAGAGTAGGCATAAAATTGCGCTTATACCTGCACACTTTTTGCATCCCCGATAGACGATGCAGTCAAAGCAAGAAAAGAAAATGTACAAAATAAAAACGAAAACAGAAAACATTCATGCAACTCTGTGTTTTTGAAAAAAATAAATAAATAATGCTACATTTTCACCTTTCAAAGAACTTTTTTTTTATCCCAATATAATAAAAGAAGTCTCATGTACTCAGAATAGTGGAAGAATCAATAAACATTATTTTTTTTTGATAGTTTTCATTATTAAAATATGTTTAAAGAGTATTTTCATTTAAGTTTGAGGCTTTTAATTAAAATGATTTTTTTTTTCTTTGGTTACATGCATTAAACCAAGAGAAATAATGTCTACAATGAAAAACAATAATTTTCTTAAAACTTACTTGTCCTGTTTCTATAATTGTTGTGACTGATACATTAGGTAAAATCTTTAAACAGAATATGCGTTGAACTTTTGATTTTTAAAATTGTATAATGTACATCAAACTTATGATTCATTTGTAGATACTACAAAATACTTTCCATGTTTTAAAATGCGTGATTTTAATTTTACTTTTATTTTTTCATTTATAGTAGATAGCTATGATTATGAGGAAATTAATTTGCAAGAATTTATTCTTGGTTATTTGCAATTAATAATGTATGAACTATTACAGTAAATTATTTATTTGATTATCTATACCTAGACCCATTTACGTATTGTATGTTTTATAACAGTTAAAGATTTTCAAACAATTCTCCTATAGAAATCTCCAAGTATGAGAAAATGATATTACAAGATTTTACTCTTAACTATTTAATTAATTACGAAGAAATTAGGTACAAATATGAATATAAAACATTCCTTAACAATTAATAATAAAACTTTCATGATTTTCCTAAAATAAAATTGTTTTTCTTACAAATAGTAATGAAAACAAAATAAACCCGGTTTAAACCAAAAAAAAAAAACCTGGTTTAAACCCCAAGTTTCCAAAAACTCTGATTATAAATTCGTTTCAACAAGTAACACTTAAAAAAGTAAGACTAATTTACTAGAAGGTAAAAATTTTGCTAAATATTTTACAATCTTCCAATATTTGAAAATGGCTTACTACTGTTAAATATGGGGTTGCATGGCTAAAAGATACCTTCAGAATCAATAAATAAATGAATGTTTTTGTGTAATAGTGCTTTATAAAAGAGTTTTCCCTATATTACTGAAAAAACAAAAAAAAGACCATTTTTTTAAATCTCAAAGAAAAGCTGAAATTCTCAATTTTTTCCATATTTTAGGCCTGTTCCTAAATTAGAAGGTATTATTGTATTTCAACATTTCTTTTTAATTTCTGAAGACTTCATCATTTGCAACATTTCCGTCTTAGAGCATTAAAAACATCATAAACTCAAAAGTTTTAAAAAATTCGTGAAAAAACATAAAATTTTCCACATTTTTGAATTTTCAGGTTCGTTGCACAATTGGAAGATATTATCCAATTTCTTTCTTTTTTTTTTTTTTTCTTTAAGTCTTCACCAATTGCAACTTTTCTGTGCTATTGCAACTCGCAAAAAAAAAAAAAAAAAAAAAAAAAAAAAAAAATCGTTTTTTTTTCGCTCCACCCTATTGAACATTGTTGATCGTGGTATCCTAACTGAACTAGCTCTGAAACTATCAAGTGCGTTATTTTCCACGCAAAAGAAAAAGCTGCAAAAGATTTTATTCTCGATGCAAATGATTATAGAGTTATCAATCATTTAATAAGTTCATAAATTTTTTGGTTAATATATTTTTGATTTGTTAAAAAATGATTGAGAATTAAAACATTTTGTTACTCGAGAGTTGATTTTTTTTTTCAATTAATAGTTATTTTATAAAATTTCGTTTCTTACAGTGTATAATTTTGCATTTCATAATTTCAAGATACATTTTTCAATGAAATTTTGTAACCTAGATTTGCACTTTTTTTTTTGCCTATGTTTGTATACTAACATATTGAAAATATGTGATTGACCGAAAATGTTTAAGAATTTAAACACAGTTTTTGAAATTGTGAAGTTGCACAACTAAAATATTTTCAGAGAATCTTCTCGACTTCATATTTATAGCAGTTAATGTTTTATTTTCATCTAAAATGATTACTTGAATTTCAGAGAATTATTTTTATCGTGAAAAACTTTGTGTTAAGTTGGAACCTGAGTCAAACGAGAGAGAGAGAGAGCTAATATTAGTATCAACGTTAGTACACAAGAAAGTAACCTTATGTATTTCAAGAATAATTTCTGATTTATTAAATACAATTCTTTAAAAAAATATAACAATTTTTTAAAACCCGTTACTGAATGCTTCTCAAACTACATATACAGTGGCTCCCAAAAGTGTTCGTACACTTACGATTTTCAATGAAATACGCCATTATCCATTCGTTAAAATTAATATTTTAGAATGAGTATTTAATTATAAGATCTATGATTTATTTTCAACAAAACTACATGAAATTTTTTTAATAACGTAATAAAACTTGATTTTTAAGAAATCAATAATCAAAAAATGTCAGAAACTTAATCTCACAAAAGTCTTCGTACACTTTGAAAAAATGTCAAGAAACTAGTCAATAATCTAACTTTTTACTAATTTATTAATTAGTAGAATATCATGCAGTATCAAGAACAGCTTTTAAACGTCTGGAAATAGATTTCATTGTTTTTTCTTGTGTTTTTTATGCAATTTCTGAGTAAGTGTTCAGTCGCTCTTCGAGTCTTACTGTTTCTAGTTCGCTTTTCGTTTCAATGGTGTATTTTCGTAATCTAGCCGCCAGATATCTCCAAATATGTTCCATTAAGTTTAAATCTGGCGATTGAGGAGATATTTCTAAGTTTAAGGACAATTTTTGAGGCACCAAACGCAAACGTGTACTTCTTATCGTTATTTTGATAAAAAATAAAGTTGTTTCCGATCACCAAATTTTGGGCTAATAGTTTAAAAACGTTTTTTAAAATATTTAAATTAACGGCATGATTCATTATTTCATCAAAAAATTAAAAAGTTCCAAGTCTTGATGCTGATATACACCTTCACACAAGAACACCTTTACCGTACTGATTAACTGGTCTAACTAAGTTCTTAAGATTATAAGTTCCTAATTTATTGTTCTTTTTACAATTATACAACAGTTTAACCCAAAATGTTGAATTTATTTTCATATATAAGTAATACGTTGTTCCAAAACGTTTTAGCTTTATTCATCATTGATTTTACGACGGAAAGCGTAAGCTTTCCGCTTTTTGCACGAACAAGAAAATTTCTGCCGGAAGCGGTCCCATTTAATCCAGCTAATCAGAGAACTTGGCGAACAATTTTAAGGGTAAATTAAAAGTAAAATGTTTCATTCAATTCTGCAGAAATTTTTTAGCACTCAAATGTGTATTTTTCATAACTTTTTTAACTGTAAATCTCCAATCGCGCTTTGTTAACCTTGCCAGTTGACCTTTTCTTACCGTGTTTTCGATTCGATTCTTGTCTTTAAAGCATTTTATTAAGCACTTCACTATAGAATGGTATACATTAACTAATTTAGAGACATTTCAAACCAATTTACGGCAACTGTGAGGGAAAAAAATTATTATTGATTATTTGGTTTAGGGGAAAAAACTGGAAGTCATCGTATGCATTCTTGCGGCAGGATTATAAAAGATTTCCGCTGTTTATGATGTATAATATAAAAAATATGAAAGGGTGCAAAGTTATCCTGTCTGACTCACTTATAAAAATGAGCACAACTAAAGCATTAAGATATTTTTTTTCCCTTTAAATCTAGCAATAAGATTTCCAGGCATCTTTGAAACACTGTTTAGCTAAATTTTCTGTTAAGTTTAGCTGAATCTTGTAAAAATGTTAAAATGAAACTCTAAGCTGTTTTTAAAGATGAATATCTCTTAATACTTTTCAGTGAAAACTATTTGAAAATTTGTTTTAATTATGCATGACAGTGACAAAATGAGCTTTCTGAATTATGTAACTATTCAAAAACAACAAACATCTACAATTTTTACCCAGTAATCTTGCAAACTATAAACCTGTCTCGGATTTAAACATTTAGAATGTCATCCCTTAATATTGAACAAACATGTAATTGTAGAGTACCCGTGCAACTGGAAAGTTCGTGAAAATCATCATGGATTTCAGCAATTATAAAAAATGGACATGGAAACTGACAATTTGGATTTGTGGATTTTATGTTCTGGAACAAATATATGTACCGAATTTTACAGATTGTGTCCAAGCTGAATGAATAACCAAGTTCAATTTACAGTTTGATTTGCACATCGTTTTTTTTTTTTTTTTTTTTTGAGTTAGTCCTACCAACACGCAAACTTAAAATAAAACAATGTGCTCATCAAACAGTACATCAAGCAGTTATGACAAAAAAAAAAGTGTCATGTTGAAGCCTTACATTCGGAAAAAATACTATGAAATGGCCCCTTTATTAATTTTTTAAAAAAATATATATTTCTTAAAAAAATTTTCAGAAGTTGAAAAAATAAAATCAGCTTAACCATTCGCTATTCACCAGTACTTTTACTTCATTATTACTAAAAGTTTTGAGGATTCTTTTAATTTAGAAAACCATTTTAAAATTAGACAGAAAATTTTTACGACAATTTTATGTCAATTTTCTAATGCGGGACCAGAACGTCTTGTTTCCTCTTTTGAAATGAAAATATGCAGTACAAATAATCGTTATATGTCGCGGAGTTTTTCTTTTCCTAGTAGATTGAATAAATGTTATGTCCGCCATTTTGAAATCGTGGACACACGTGCACACGTGCTACCTATTCTTAATTTTCACTGACCTGTTTATGGGTGGGCAACCCCTTAAGACGCCAAGAAATCGCCAACTTCATTTTCAAAGGAAAAACAGTTTTGTATTCTCAAACCCCTTTCGCTGCGGGAGGTATGGATGGAGTGTATCGGCTAACAATAAGCGCTTTGTTAGCTCCCCCTATTCCCCTGGGTCTGAGGAAGAAATTGGAGTCCACGGGGTCCAACTGGCCCAAACTGTCAAACATATCAAGATAAGCTTGTCACGTGGTGAACACCTCCCTCCTAATAAAGAGATCTGAATGTCTGAGCCACTCCATCGCCATCTTTGCCCATTGTCTAAAATAAACTGTTTTGGCGATCCCTAATTATCGATAAATGCCAATACATGGTGGAAGGATTGCTTGCCATGGAGGTAGGAATACAGGAGGGAGCATGTTGTGTTATCTACTCCTATTGTCGAGGGGTGGTGAGAAAGGGGGAAAAGACTCGTATTACTATGGCGAAAATTTCGCGTGTTTTACTTTTCTCGCTCAAATTGATAATGAAAGTATTTATTGCCTACATAGGAAACAAAGAAAAAAAAAATAATGCACAACACAGTTATATTTTAAGCTTAAAATTTCCAAACTATAAACTAATTACATAATTAATGTCTTAAGTGAATTAAAATTATTTTAGTGACGAATGATCAACTGATTATAAATGCTTTTTTTTTTCAATAAAACACAATGATTTTCCCATGGAGAAGTTTACAAAATTATCGAAATTATCAAAACTTTGCAGTCTATGTCCAGATTATAAAATTAGATTACAGCACAATGAAAAAAAGCAGCAAGAAATCAACAAGGATAAATAAAGGAAAAACATAAATGAAAAACTTATTTTGAATAAAGTTACCAGAATGGGGATAAAAATAAAATAAAACTAACAAACTTTAGATTAGTTTTTAAAAAAGCAATCCCGTGTAAATAAATGTTAAATAGCATAAAATTCTGAACTACTTCTTGAAAACCTATCCACCCAGTTCTTTGAATTTTGATGATTCATTCTTTCTTTCTTTATTATTATTATTATTTTAGAGATGCACGGAATACAGTCGAACCTCCATATATCGTACTTCCACATATCGAAATTTTCTATATATCGAAATCCTAGCAAATTTCTATGTTCATTACATAGAGAAATTGTTTCTATATATCGAAAAAATCTCTATATATCGAATTTTTTTTCGAGACATTCGTAGATTTTTTTTCCTTTTTAGACTGATAGTCTCATGAAAAATAAAGGTTAGGGGAGAAAATTATGTTCACTAAAGGTTGCTACGAAACTCATAAGGAATTTGGGGATGAGGGTTGTGTAGATAGGTCGTTGTTTCGTTCTGGAGTTCTTAAATCCCATCATATTTATTTTAAATATCTTAGTTGTAACCAGTAACATTGTAAAATCAGTTTCAAGTCATTCCTTTTGTCTGTTGATTATCGTTCCTAATCGTTTTAGCTGCAGTAAAAAGCTTTCAAGTTAAGTAGATTATTTATTTACTTTTCTCTCAATTTGTCAAAACGAAAACCCCCTAATGTTGCGGACCAAGTTGAATTGCCGAAGAATGAAGTATGAAGGTGCAAAAATGTAATTTCTGTTATTTTTTTAATTATTAACTTTCATTTGATCCGATGCTCGTATCAATTAGAAATTAGGTTTCATACACGAAAATTAGCTTTAATTTTAATGGTTTAGGAGATTTTTAGGATAAAATAAGATCGTTTCTATGTATCGAAATTTCTATATATCGATTTTTTCCGGCAATTTGCTACTTCGATATATGGAGGTCCGACTATTCGGTATAATGTATATCGGCAGACAAACCGATTATTTGTTTTGGCAGAGTAGGGGAATGTGGGGCAAAGGGAAATGGTTAAGCTGACTGAGCTTTTTCAAAATAAACAAATTGGAAATTTGTTTTGAAAATTACAGTACATGAAAGAACATTGTATTTTATAATAAAACGTGCATTGAAATAGTATTTTTCATTTTCGGCGGTGAATTTTCGCTTTCAAAAAAAAAAAAAAAAGTGGAAAAATTTCGCTTAATTTTTTCATGGGGCAAGGTGAAAAATGAAATAAGTTTGAAATAAAATATTTTCTATTCGATTATAAAAAATATTTTTGGTCAAAGGAATCAGTAGATAAAAGGTTGAATGAATAAATGAAAACATGCTGAAAGAAATAAACGAATAATTAATTAAATAAATTAATTAATGTATGGGGACAAATAAACAAATGGGTAAAACAGTGAATGAATAAGAAAATAAGTGTATGAATGAATAAATAATTGAATTACTAAATTAAGGTATGTTAATAAAGTAATTGAAGTATAATTTAAGATTTATGGGGGAAATTTTCCAGGAAAAAAGTATTTATTGTTTTTATAAACTCTGAAATTAACTTAAGGAGTCACCCACCAGATGAATGTCACTCGGGGCTGACCACCCCTTCTCAAGAAAGTTTTTTTTTTGACTAGAAAAAAGTTTTTTTTTTTTTCTCTCAAGTACAGTTTCAAAAACTGAAAGCAAACGATTTGATCAACATCTATATGTTATACATTAAAGGAGAGCAAATTAATTCTTTTCAATTATTTTAATGCATGGGATTTCAAAGTATTCTTACTTATAAAATCCGAACTATTGGAAAAGTTGGTATTCAAGTTTAGTTTCTAACGTTGTATGCATCTTAGGTTGCAATGAAATACAACGCTAAATTTCCATAAAAAGGAATTAGTACTTTAATCTATGTTTTGAGGTTTTCCCCCTTCCCATTAGTTGGAGTGGATTGAAATAAATAAATAAATAAATAAATAAATAAATAGAGAAAAAAAATCTAGGAGTCGGAGTTGGCCATTTTCCCTCCGACTCCGCAGCCCTGGTTCAAACGAACCTTTTGAAAGCGATGTCAAAAATCGCTTTTGAAAAATGCGATTAATAACAGATTTTTTTTTATAAAATACTAAGTACTTTTCATAATGCACTCAAAAAGACAAAATAACTTTTCCGGGTCAGAAAAGACAATTTAAGTATCCGTGTAGTTTTCAATTATTCCAAGAAAAAGGCTTCACAAATGAAGAAAAGTACGGCTCAAGTCATGTAGAGAATGTTTATCATTTTCTAGCTTTTAATCATAAATTTGAGGGTTGAAACATGCATATTTTTCTTAATGGAAAAGTTTGATTTAAAACGACTTGAGCGCACTTTTCTTCATTAGTGAAGCCTTTTTCTTGAAATAATTGTAAATTACAGGAATACTTTGTCCTTTCTTATATAATTGCTTTTCTGAACAAAAAAAGTTTTTTTTTTTTTATCCTTTTGAGTGCATCACATGAAGTGCTTAGTATTTTTAAAAAAAAAATCCGCTATTTTGAAGATTTTCGTTTTTAAACAAAATTTTTATTTAGCGTCAAGTTGTACCTTAAGATTAAACAAATCATTTAGTGAAATTCCGAAGCTTCGAAATTAGCTGAGATATAAGCAAAAGAATGGTTCACAACATACGTTTTGTGATAAAGAATCTAATATGTCTCTTTATTTAGCCCTGTTATCGATTATTGGCAAGGATGAGGATAAAAACCCTAAAAAAGCAACGACAGTGAAAAAATTTCATTCTTGTTCCATTGAAGTCTTTGATTCAAAATAGTCATTATGATTTCGATTAACAATACTGTTGCAAGGCAACAAAATTTGTAAGAATGGGTTTTTTATTCAAACATTTAATGGGAAAATTACATGAAGTTTGATGTTTTCCATCCTAACCGAAAAAATAATTTTATTTTAGAATTTTAATTTTTCAGCGTTTAGCTGTACCATTAAATTAAGCAAATCATTAAAAGAAATCCCGAAATCCGTAAGTGGTTTAATTGCTGAGATATAAGCGAAAGCAGACCTCAGAATTTTCCGTGACAACCAGGCCAAGTAATAAAAGTGCTTAATAAAAATGGGGGTTATTTATCCAATCTTCAATTTAAATACGCTGGAATTGGTTTCTTGAAATTTGATGATGTTGCTAAAAAAATAAGTTTTAACATACTTTTTTGTGTATTTCCTGAAAATAATTGAACTCAGCGATCATGACCAGTTTTAGTTTTTAGTATGGCCCTGGCCTATAGCGCAGGGACGTGCACAGGGCGGAGGGGACTCGAGATTTTTAAAAGGGGGATTCAAATATATTTAGCACCGTAGGAGTTAACAATATGGAAGGGCGACCGTAAAAGTCATGTGCGACGAACCCAAAAATTTCTGTGTATGCCTCAACCATTACTAAGCTAGAGTGACCATAACTAGTCAAACCAGTGCATTTCAATTTATGTTAGAAAAGTGTATGAATCTTTGTTGAAAATGAATGAAAATTTCACAGCTATAAGAGTGCAAAGTTCTAACACCATGAGAATTAATTTTTACCAAGAACCAGAACTGAAACATCACAGTTCAAAAACAATCTAAGTGAAAAAAAAAACCCCTAAACCATGCCCATAGTTAGGTATTTAATGTAACGCAATGCTCCTGATTTTTTTTATTTTTATTTTGTCTATTATATGCTAGTAATGACCTCTCCGAAAGTGGAAGCTGAAGCTGCTTTGATGTGTGGGAGAGAGTGTTTTGTTTGAAAAAAGCTACTAAATGTTTTTAAAAAAATTGCATTTGAACCCATGCACTCCACCAATTTTTGTTTTTACACTAAAATATAAATAAAATTATTGAGGTTCATACAATGTAAGTGCGGCTTACTAAACGCTTGTGTTAATAAATTAATACGAGTTGTAAACTTGTCTCCACATTCTACAAAAAGTACAATACAATTTTTTTAAGATCATTTTTTTCTTTTTACTGATTTTTTAAAGACAAACGCAAATGAGACTTTTGCAGGGGTGTCCATCTCTAAATGCACAAGTATTCTCTACTCCATTCAAAAGTGAATATTTTGATCCGATCGGCTATTAATACTGAACTTTATTTGGAGCATAGAAGCATATGAGATGAAAAACGCGGTTTTCGAGATGAAAATATATTTAAAAATTTGTTGGCAAAGTCGTCAAATACGACCCCCCTCCCTCCTCACCCGCTGAATTTTGTTTAAATGCACAACTGATTATGTGCAAAATACTAATTATCAATTATTACAAACTAATTATCAATTATTACAGCTGTTATTCAGAAAAATTTAGAGAAAATAGCTTCCAAGTTCCTGATAAATCATTCAATGAACGATAAAATTAGCTATTTTAAAAAAGCGATTATTTGCTCTTTTTTAATAAAATATTATTAATCGGTTTTAATAAAGAGGATTATTATTTAAATTGGCATTTGATTTTTTAGTTTGAAGAAATCATTAATAAAGTCATAATTCTTAATTTTTCAGTTGAAAATAAACTATAAATGTTTATTATTTTCCATAGAATTATAATATTTTTATTAATATTTTAGTACTAGGGTGTTTTTTAAATTAATTGGAGACGCCGGTTTTCCCTGGAAGTGGATGCCTGAGTCAAAAGTTATTTCCTGTCTGCTACCCTGACGATTGCTCTCAATGAACTTTCCCATTTTGCATAGGCACGTGCAACCAGTTTCACCACGTGGAACTTTTCAAAAGAACCCCCCCCCCCCCACGAGTCCCGAATGGTGCTAGCCCAGTTGCTCTCTTCTCTACCACTTTGAATTTTTCAATGGCAACCCACGCTCTGAACCAAGAATGGTGATAAAAATTGCGCCAAGCTAAGGCGCCAGATTTTTAAGCTTAGAAATTTACTCTTGAAAACAACCTTGAATGTCCGAGCACCTAAGCCCCTCCCTTCAAACCCTACGTAGAGTTGGAAGGCACCCGATTGGTCAATCGTGTTTCCGGTCAGTTGGGCAGAGCCCCCCGTGGAGAAATTTTTGAACCAAATGGGAAAACACCATTATCTTGCCCCAATCCTCTATTCACAAAATTTCCAAGAAAAGGGATGAAAAACGTTAAGCAGTTGTCCTTAGAACTGGTTTTACAACAAAAGTTGCCAAAGAAAAACAACAATTGAAACTTGCTTTTGTGCAAATATTTCGACATATGAAGGGTTTTGAAAAATAAATTTCGAGATAACTATGGAAAATACATAGGAGTTATACAGAAAATACTGGGGAAATTTTTTTTTTCTAGACATCAAGGGTTTCGAGATAAGGAGGTTCGAGATATCAAGATTTGACTATATCCTCAAAAGTCTTAGTCTGGCTTTGATCATTAGAGCTCATTATTATTGCTGGAGTCTGACAAACAAAATTTAGGCGCCAGACAAATTACTTAGAGTTATAGGAAAATTCAGTGTACCATGGTTTCTATAAGAACTGGATGCCAAGGTATTTTTTAGTAGCCCCGGTGCCTATGGTTTCCCGCTCCCGCACCCTGGTTATGGCAGTTGGACAGGGGCGAATCCAGACAGAATTCTCGGAGGGGGCCATTTGGAAAAATACGATGCTTTGAAAAAAATTTGAATTTTACAAATATCAATATAGCCCATGTTTAACTGGAGCATTTTTTAAGGGGTTTTTACTAGGTGACGTAAATTTAACATAAAGGCTGTAACCTTCCCAATAATTTTCCTCTTCTCTTAACGAACGTGTGCTATATCGTCGCTTCAAAATAGTATTCCTGTAATCAGTGGAGTGTTCTGAATCGATTGTATAGGACTTCTGATTTAAAAGGAGAATTTGAACCAACCATAAATATAATATTAACTCCGAGGTAAAGGGGGCCCGGGGGTTTCTCCCCCGAGAAATTTTTGAATTTGTAGTCTTAAAAACGCATTTTAGAGGATCTTTGATTATGTTAGGGGAGAAGAGGTTCGGTGGCGCTCCCCTGTCTATTTTTCGAAATTTTAGCTATAAGAATACAGTTTTAGACTATCTTTGATGATGTTAGAGGTAGAAGAGATTTGAGGGTCGATTAAAGGAAATTTTTCTGATTTGTTATCTTAGAAATGCATTTTAACTGTCTTTCGTAATATTAAGGGCTCGAGTTCGCCCCCTCCCAGGGCCGTCGCTAGCTAAAATATCGGGGGGGGGGGGTGTTGACAATTGGCGGCCCCCGTCGATCATTTTAAAGGGTCTATTGCCTCCCCCTTCCCCCGGGTATTGAAAAATTAATATTTTTACATGTAAGTGGGTGCGGTTTTCGTTGTTTTCCGATAAAATTTGCATTGAGTATACACCTTTTGTCCCCAACTCCTAGAAAAATTTAAACTGATGGGCTGGGCGGCCCCAAACAGCTCTACTGTTTTCAAGTATATGCTAAAACATTTCAAGTGAAATGAAGAACAAGAACCGTTGGTACGAATATCATATAAACGCAAGAAGTTCAAAAATTAGTTTGTTAAAGTCTTACCCTTTGGCGTACATGCCATAAAGGAGTGAAAGGCTTTAGAGGAAATACAAATAAGAGTTCAATCGTTGAAAATGTTTTGGAAACGTAGATCCTATTGTATATGCCCCCCCCCCCTCTGTTATTTTATAAATAGAACAAATCTGTATTAATGAACCCTAATTATACCTAATTAAGATTAACAGAGCATTTTTTTCTCAATACAATGTCCCCGACATACATACATACTTTTTTACGATTGGATTTGGAGGGAGGGAAGTATCAGGAGAGGGTTTGAAGGATGACCTTAAATGCGGTATAAAATACTCATTTTGAGGGGGTCCCCCGGGAAAAATTTGGAAGAATAGATGTAAAATCCTGCGTTTTGAGGCCTTATCCAGCATTATTCGAACGAGAAAAATGTCAGTAAACGAGCTAATATGTGCATCACATGACTTCCTTTTACTCCAATTTAATGTCATTTCCCCATTATTGGCATTTTTAATGTATTTCAATAGTTTACTCTCTAAATATCACCAACAGTGGCCAAATTGAAACCAGATTTTAAAAAAAAATCGCTAAATTTGTGGCCAAGTTGGCAACAAAATTTGGCGACTAAAATACTGGCGATCTATCGCCAAGTGTCCGCCAAATTATAACACCACTTGAGTTTACATCGAAATTAACAATGATTCCCCCCCAAAGGGGCAAAAGACCCCTTTAGAAACACCCGAATGCAACCAAAAGGGGAGGTGCACAACTAGACCCCACTAGGAGTCTACGTATCAAATTTCAACTTTTTAGGACATATCGTTCTTGAGTTGTGTAACTATTACTTACGCACATCCGCACATACAGACGTAACGAGAAAACTCGTTGTAATTAACTCAGGAATCGTCAAAATGGATATTTCGCGTGTCTATACGTTCTTAGACATTTTTTCCCGTGTAATCGAGTCGAAAAAAAAAAAAAAAAAAACCTCAACATTCATTCGAGGGTGAGTTAAATTAAAATTAAGATTGATTTTTGAGTGAAAATTTTTTAGCAAATACAATACTTCCTTTTTTGTAAAAGGAAGTAAAAAATAGGCAAACCAAAACTTTTTTCAAGTTTCACTCTTTCGCAAATTAAGAAAATGCAAAAAAAAAAATTTTTTTTGGTTCGGCAAATCGTCGACACTGATCGAGAGAGACGAGAAGGGACAACGTATCGTCACTTGCTCGCATCGGCCTTTGGTAGAGTTAATTTTTGATCATCCCCCAATTCAAACGTATCCATTAATTACCAACTGAATACAACTTATTTTAATGCACAACAAACTTCTGCCAGAACAGTCACTAGTTAACAGCCAAAATGTCTACCAGGGACAGTCATTGTGTCACAAGTGATCGAATTCTAATGGATAAGGCAGCTGTTTTTCACCGAGACGAACTGAGCTCGAACTCAGGCATGGATCATGGCAATAGTTTACTACTTCTCTTGTGATATATGACAATTCTAAGAATTCGTCCTGAAAAGTAGGTACAGTAGGGAGTTGTTGGAGAAAAAGTACTAACTAGTGAAATTGTCTCTACACATGATTTTTTTTAGATGAAAATTTAAATCGTAAAAGTTAAATTTTCCACCAGAAAAGTTGAAAAAAAAAAAAAAGAGCTAAGCGCTCCCCCCTCCCCGGATATACTGTTGCATGACGATTTTTTAGTTTTTAAACAGTACTGAAACTGCGCTAGGAAATATCTGGAGAGGTGACGCGGGCTTGCCTGCAAAAGGGACATAGGTTAAAAAGTCAGATCTTCCAGCCTTAAATACAGGACCACCGAGAGCCAACGACACCTTGCCAGCTCTCCCTCCGTTTAAAACCCTTAGGACTTATACTACTGTGACTCCGACCCTCCCCCCCCCCCTCTCCAAGGGCCGGCTGTTTAGTTTTCGATTAGGCTGGCATGTCTTCTCGTCTGCCATGCTTAAATATCTATATTTTTAACCGCATTTAAAGCAATGATTCTTACAAACCGCTAAGTAAAATATTAATAAAACAATAGTTTAAAAAACTAATAAACACGCTCTTATACAAGAATGAACTAAAGAGTAAAAAATAATCTTTTAATGTAAAGTACATTCAACAGGGAGAGGATATCATGTCCCACAGTGCCACAGCTAAATATAAATTAGCTTAAAACAATGAGAATAAAATAATTGACCAAACAATTAACTTTAATGTAAAAAAAGCATGGGGTGCTCTCCATTTACATTTTTGTAAGGATTCGGAAAAAATGATAACGTCTAAGATTACAATGAGAAATCCAAGACATCTGATATCAAGCACCTCAAACAATTTATATGATACGATACATTAAGAGTTTGGGTTTTAAAGGGTTTTATAAATAGTTTATTAATAGTTTTGCTAAATATATTTTCATCAAGATTTTTTTTTTTTTATTTATGAGGGAGCGGGATTTTAATATTGCTCGAAATAATTTGAGCTCGTTACTTAAATTAGATTTTTTTAGGGAAGGGGGGAACAAAATTTTAATTTTTTTTCTAATCGTAGCAATTATTTTAATCTGATTCTTCCTTAAAAGACATAAATCTTCGCGATCAAAATGAAATTGCTCAAGAATCTTTGGAGGTTGTTGAGCGTCAGCGAGCAGGAGTTGGAGCCAGTAGTAATTTAAAATTAAGTTGAAATCTCTTCAATGGAATAACTTTTCCCTTGTAAAACAGGGGTGCCCATCCCCCCCCCAAGAGCCAGAGCACATCCGCTCCTCCCCCAATATCACAAAGAACCCCCCAACTCGGGTGGCCCTTAAAAAGAGAAACATACCCCTTAAAACACCCATCTAAAAACTTCAATGGCGCAGTGTGCGCCACGATAACCCCTAGGTAAGCACCACTCACTATGTAAAACAAATCTTACCTATAAAGGCATTACAATGACCTTATACACAAGATTTTCATTTAGTGGTTACAAAATTAGAGAGAGTTAAGGCAATTATAGATTATAGGTGTAGAAGTTTTTTTTTTTTTTTTTTGTTTTTGTTTTTTTTTTTGTTTTTTTTTCCTAACTGAAAGAATAAAAAAAAGGATGTAAAAAGTACAGTTACACGAAAAGGTTGGGAGGGTCCGAGGGAGTATAAGAGTGCTTTTATGAGGAGCAAATATCTTTACTAATAATAAAGCTGAAAGTATCTCTGTCTGTCAGGATCCCAGTCTATCAGGATCTCTGTGACGCGCATAGCGTCTAGACCGTTCGGCCGATTTTCATGAAATTTGGCACAGAATTAGTTTATAGCATGGGAGTGTGCACCTCGAAGCGATTTTTCGAAAATTCGATTATGTTCTTTTTATATTCCAATTTTAAGAACATTTTCCCGAGGAAATTATCACAACGTGGACGAATACATTACGGAATTATCATAACGTGGAAAAGCAACATGGGCAAGCCAATGAATATAACCAATTGGCGAGAAATTCATCATCCATTATTTGTTAATATACAGGCGAACCAAATGACCTTTTCGTTTTCTACTACGGGCAAAGCCGTACGGGTACCACTAGTAAATAATAAATGTTAAAAACATGAAATGGAAAAAGCGGAGCGCCGCTTTCAACTACATTTACATTATGTACTAAATCAGTTCGTTCAATAAACTTATAACTACTTACTTAATGTTGCTGAAAAGTACATTTTATTTCGAAGAAAAAGATGCGAATAATGATACATTTCTTTGAAAAAAAAATATTGCAAGATGTAGAAATTTAAGTTAGAAAAATTCAGCTTATGAAAAAAAAAAAAAAAAGTTATTTGATTATGTTCAGCGAGAGAGAGAAAGTTGCTTCTTTTTAAAAGAATCATTTCCAGCTAGATGCTATCAAAATATGAACACACAATTGTTTTCTTTATTTCAGGACAATTTTATGAAATGGACAAATTTTCTTTATTTCAGGTGGAAACAAAAAAAAAAAAAATAATAATAATGATCAAAACATAAACACACAATTGTTTTCTTTATTTCAGGACAATTTTATGAAATGGACAAATTTTCTTTATTTCAGGTGGAAACAAAATAATAATAATAATAATAATGATGATCAAAACATAAACACGCAATTGATTTCTTTATTTCAGCAGTAAAAAAAATAATAATCAGAACATGAACATATGATTGATTTCTTTATTTCAACATGAAGAATTTATGATTAAAATTTAAAGATTTGATTGGTAGAGATTTTCTTTATTTTTCAGAAAAAAAAAATATGCACAATTCAGTTGGAAGTTTCAAAGAGAACTTACTGAAGCGCGAAATCCTCTGCTGATAAAGAAAGGGGTAGGATTTTTCGATGAGGAGGGGAGATGGCCGAAGTTTGTTTTCTTATGACCGGGGGAGAATGATTCATTGATTAGCAAAACCACCTTTCTTATCTATGAGATATGAGTCAGTTTACTAGGTTTGAGATTTAGCCCTGTGCTTTGTAAAAGAAGATTTTATGTTTGAGCGTATGAGTAGAGTAGGTGTTGTGTCGACGTGAAATTTCATATAATTTGTCTGTGATAGAGCATCTATACCAGCCATTTATTAATATTTGTAATGAAACGATGAGGATACGTGATAATGAATGTGTCGATGGAATTACTAATGTATTAAATTTAATGGATTTGCTCATTTTGGAAATTTGCGACATTCGTGATGAGTGCGAAATTGAAATTATTACGAGAATCGCGTGAACTACGTTTGTGTTGATGAAGATAGTTGTAGCATATGTCTCGAGCATGATGACAGAGTGTACATCAAGCTGACTTGTGGTCACATCGTTCACGATTTTTGCTCACTCCTTTGGGGTGTTAAGAACCCGACATGTGCCATATGTCGACAAAGATTTGACGAGGAGCATCTCCAATATATTGAATATATGAAGACTATGTGCAGATGTTATGTGTTTTTGTTTAGCATGCATCGAATGGTATGTACAATTACTCGTTTTGAAAGTGGAGAATGTGACTATGAGGTAGCCCGTATGATCTATTATACGACATATTTATATTTTGTTGAGCGCATTGTGAATGATAATTGTAATTATGGTGAAATACTTAAAATATTGATGATTTAAGAAAATGAGCATATTGTGTTATTATATATTATTGTAAGTAGTTTTATTGTAAATATTAATATATGTATGTACTTGTAATTAACATAATGTATCAATATCAAATGTAAATATTATTTTCAATTAAAATTAATTTGAGAACTTGTGAAGGTTAATTTTATTTTAAATTACTAAATTTAATATTTGTGATGGAAATGTGGATACAATTATGATCAAAAATATGAAAATGATATTGTTTTCTTTATTGCAGCAGAAAAGGGAAAAAAAGTTTGATATGATTATTATTTATTTTTCAGATAAATTGCACAGAGTAATCTTTTATTTCAGCAGGAAAAAAAATATTACAAGATGTAGAAATTTAAGTTAGAAAAATTCAGCTTATGAAAAAAAAAAAGTTATTTAATTATGTTCAACGAGAGAGAGAAAGTTGTTTCTTTTTAAAAGAATCATTTCCAGCTTGATGCTATCAAAATATGAACACACAATTGTTTTCTTTACTTCAGGACAATTTTATGAAATGGACAAATTTTCTTTATTTCAGGTGGAAACAAAAAAAATAATAATGATCAAAACATAAACACGCAATTGATTTCTTTATTTCAGTAGGAAAAAAATAATAATCAGAACATGAACATATGATTGATTTTTTTATTTCAACATAAAGAATTTATGATTAAAACTTGGAGATTTGATTTGTAGAGATTTTCTTTATTTTAGCAGAAAAAAAAAAGTTAAAAATGTTGTTAAAAACTTATAGTGAAATCATTGTGATAACATTTATTCGAATCACACGTGTTACAGATTTATACTATGTAGCGCTAAGAGTATATTCTAGTATTTGATTTGTTTGGCATATTCACTGTATTCTAAATTAGTAGACAATCTGCATTGGTATGCAAATTGCTTCGGTAGATGAAAAAGTTGATGGGGTGTATTTGATACACCGAGCTGGATGGTGGGACCATCAACTTTAAAATTTATTTTTTATGAAAATCTTCGTATAAGGTTAGAAGTAAAAAAACGACAAAGTCCAGACACTTATTCCGAAACCGAAACTAAACTCTCATAACCTTTGACGAAAATATTCAAAAACGCGGACGAGCGAAAACCCCGTCATCTTCTGCGAAGAGTTGGGAGGCGGTGGGATGACGCAGGAGGCGGATCGGGACGGCGCAACCCGGAGGTCAGAGGCGGAGGTCAGAGGCGGTGTTACCCAAGGTCAGAGGCGGAGGTCACAGGCGCAACCGGATGCGCCTGCTGTCGGTAAACTGTCCTTTTTCCCCTACTTATAGCAATTAGTCCCTTCGATTTTCGACACAAAGTACACAGACAGTTGTATCCAGTTGTATCGCTTGTTTCAGTTTTCCATCAAAAAAATTAAAAAAATAGGGAAAAGTCTTCTTCATTGGTGACTTTTATTCCGTGCGGCAGTGCAGTGGTGCAGCCAAGGGGTAGAATCGGAAGTTCACCCCCCCCCCCCGCATATAGCAACAGAATGATTTGTATGAACACACTGCAAGTGCCTAAAATTGCGCTATCCGACCTTTAATTTCGAAATATTTTATATGACCCCCCCCCCCTTCCCTTTTCTCCCAAGGAAAGTTCCTTGAAGCACCACTGTGGCAGTGCACTTAAAATCTGAAAATGTTTCACTTATTTATGCAGTACTTCTTTTTTCAAGCACGGAATGACCGATTTGTAATATCCCATTCACGCGGCCCCACTTAGCGATTAATATTCGTATTTTCCGCATCGAATGCCGCCCGAAAAGAATCTTAGCTGCTTTTCGCGGCCCCGTTAGTAGGGAATAAATGGGGGTTCAACGCCAGCCGGCGGCTCTCCGGCTCATAGCCGCCGCCCATTGCCCCTGTGACCTCCTCCACCGCCGTCCCACCGCCTCTCACTCCGCCGGAACTTGAAGAAGATAACGGAGGGTTTTCGCGCGCCCGCATTTTCGTGCGTCCGCGTTTTCGCACGACCGCGTTTTCGGACTTTGTCATGAAAGGTTACGAAGGTTTCCGCGCGCTTTTTAAATATTTTCCCACGTTTTTGGACTGTGTCGTTTTTTTTTCTTGAAATCTTCGTTTTTAGGGAATGGCAAAATGTCGCAATTGTTATCATAACAATGTGGGATACTTTTTGCCATACCATCCAAAAGGTGTTACTTTTAGGATTGCAACATATTTTTGGGGGGACTTAGATGAATTTTCCATGATTTTTTTTTCCGAGTGAAATAGGAGCTTTAGCATTGAAAATAAATTTTTGTTTTAAGTTGATGGTCCCACCAACCAGCCCGGTGTATTAAATCGATACACCCCATCAGCTTTTTTTTTCATCTGCCGATGCAATGTGCATACCAATGCAGCTAATTTGGAATGTGTCAAATCATTTCCTGAAATAAAATTTCCTGAAATAAAACACATTAAAAATTAAAGAAAGACTACTTCTACAATCCTTTGAAATGTACTTACAAAAATTCGTCTTCTTATCCACTTCAAATTAATCAATTTTTCTTCATATCACTAAGTATATTCTGAAATGAAAATTTCTAACAACATATACATACAATTTTAGTGCGCATAATCCTATTATGTAAGGTTATCAAACACTCACATTCAATTCACAGCACATACACAACATTAATATTAAATACATTTGGGACTTTTAGCGGATCATAATTAAGAGTTTCAAGCAGTTCACTCATTAAATAATCATTTCCTGACACCTGAATGAAATCTCCAGGTTAGACTTTGTATCTATTATAAGGGAAATTTTTTGCATTTTTGCTCAAAAAAACTATTCGTGAAATTTTCTCGGAAGCCCATGGCCCCCTCCCTGGATCCGCCCATGCAGTTGGAAAAAAGTACGTGTATCATTTAGTGTTTCATTCACCTTTCAATATATATATTTTTTAAATAAAGATCGGCTTTATGTGAAGTAAATCGATAGATGTTCTTTCCCATTCTTAAATTAGTCAAATTGTTATGAATGATCCTGTAAACAAAAAAAAAAAAAAAAAAAAAAAAAAAAAAATTGAATTTTGTCATCTTGAATTCAAATTATGTTTTTCGCAATCACGAGTGTGTGTGTGTGTGGGGGGGTATGTGTATGTGTGTGTAGGCATATGTGTTTGTGTCTGTGTGCAGGCATGAGTGTGTGGGTAGTTGTGTGTATGTGAGTGTGTAGGTGTGCGTTTGTGTTTGTGTATGTATGTGTGTGTATGTGTTTGTGTGTGTAGGTGTATATATGTATATGTGTGTGTGTGTCTGTGTAGGTGCGTGTATGTATGCGTGTAAGTGTAGGATATTGACGAAACCTGGAGACGGTTTTCGCTAGAGGAGCAGCATCAGGAGGAGCAGGTCGACGGTGGTGCTGCAGAGGGTGGCGCTGGCGGGAAAATAAAATCATAGGACATCAAAACAGTCAAATGAGAACAATAAGCAATCGTGATTGCTCATAAAAAATCTTATCTCAACTTTGTGATGAACATTTTACAATGGGGAATCCCGTTTATTTTACCTCTCTAAAAAGTATTTCTGAATCCGCCCCTGTGGGAGTAGTCGCCAGTTAATATAATCAGCTTGTTTCTAGCATCTTCGCTGACCAGAACTTGTGATTCAAAACTGATTATGAGCCCATACGTATATACATGTTTTAAAATCTTATTCAGATAAGAAAACACCGGCGCCAAATCTGTGCAATGTTTTTTTCCCCGTCTGATATTGGCAAAACTACGCCGTTTGCTGTCAAATCATCCTGACCTAAGTTGCTCTCCCTTGGCAGTCTGTCTTATCACCCTCATCCAGTAACTAGCTCTCCATGCCCAAATAAGAAACACTTTTTTCCCGCTCTTATCTCGCTAAGCGCTATCTCCCGATGTAGAAATAAAAAAGGTGGGGTGAAATTTACGCCAATAGCAATGCACTCTGTGCAAGTGGAATAGAGCTTCAGTTGACACATGCCTGTGATAGAAACTGGCCTCTCGCCAAACCGTTCAAAATGCTGTCGCGAAAGCTCCTGTGTTTTCAGTTCACCGAAGCAAAACACCGGCAAGATTTTTTGAGCCACGCTATGAGCGTTGCTGTCAGTTAGTTTTTCATAGGTGATTCACTGAAATTTCGGATTAAAATCGGACACGAAGAAATGTAAGTTACCTTTTGTTTTGTAATATATTACATGTTAGTCATATAATTAAAATAATTTATCTGAAAGAGTTTTAATCGTTAGTTTTACATCGCTTTTAATTTTAGTTCAAATTAGCCTGCATTGTTTCCTTAAATCATCTATGAATTATTTTAACATCTTAACGAACATATTGAATAGGTAATTTCCCAAATAATTAATGAACTGCGTGATAACTACGTGATGAATATTTGATGCAGTATTTTAGATGTAGATGTGTTAGTTTGAATGTGATTCAGAATGAGTATATATCTTATTTTAATGATAAGCATTACTTAAAATAATCGACATGAAATAGTTAAATAACTTACTGGTCATTATATCCCTTTTAATTTTCGTTTAACTTAGCCATAGCTTGTTTAATTAAGGCATTATTAAATTATTTTAACGTCTTATCAAACATTAAAAAGCTGTGCTTACTATAATATTTACATATGACTGATATACACATTTTTCAAAATAATTGACATAAAAGAGTTTAAATAACTTGTTTATATCCTTTTTAATTTCAACATAACTTAGCCTATTTCGTTTAGGCATTACTAAATTATTTTAACACCTTAGCAAACATTAAAAAGCTGTGTTTTCTAATATTTGCGGAACAGCGTGGTTAACAGCAAATTGAATGCAATGTAGCTCATAAATATTTCATTGAGTTTTTCATTTTATTTGATATGAATGTTTGAATGTTTTTCAAAATGAATGTATGTAGTTTTTAAACACTCTTGGTTCGAATTTTGTGGTTTGCAAAGCAAAAACGTTGGAATTGATATATCGTAGAGTAAAGTGTAAAGTGATTGCTAAGGTCCGATTTGTTTATCGATCATTGCCTAAGAATAAATTAGAAGTAGTAGATCCTTACAGTATTAATAATATCGTAGTCGGTATTTTTGTATGAAAAATACTGGGTGCCCAGCAGCAGGGGAACTGGGAGTTATGGCGCAGACTGCGCCATTCAACTATTTAAGCGGGTGGGGGGGGGGGGGGCTTTTTGGATGTGTCTTCGTTCTCTGGAAACTTCGTGGTATTTGAGGGATGTTCTTGGGGAGGAGGACCTCTGCTGGAAAAAATCCAAAAGTATAGAAACTAATTTTTACGAACCTTGATACTCATACTCAATGTAGTAATTATTACTATTCTCTTTCTACTAATATTACCAGTTGAATTCGATTACGTATCTCATTGCGTTCCTATTCCTAAATACAAAAGTAAACTTTTACAATGTTAGATTTTAACAACAATAAAAAATAAAATTATCTCCTTAATGTGGTCGGTTTTCGCGATTCTTTTCAAGTGAATTGCATTGATATGAACTAAATTTTGGTTATAAATTATGACTCTTACATAGAAAGCGTATTGCAATACTTTAAAATCATTGTGTTTGAACAAAATTATTCATCTCTATCCCTGATGTATTGTTATTAAATATTTGTTGAAGTGAAATATCTTTCTTTTCCTATCCATGGAAATTGGAAACAAGCGGATTGCTTCATTCGGTATGTTTTTGTGTAAAGATCCTATTGATTTATAAACAACTCAGTCTAAAATACGTAAGAAATGATTAAATTTCTTAAGGTTTAATTATTATTATGAAGTTTTATATTCTAATTGTTCTTGTGTGCTTTAAAAGTTCAGCTTATGGTAATATATCTACCAGTAATTTATTTGCCACTCAGCTTTTTCTTTTTTACTTTTTTTTTTAAAATTTTTGCGCATTTGTACACATTAGAAAAAAATCAGATACTTTAAGAATGAAAAATAAGTTCTAAAAACTTATAAATTTCCCACATCTCTTGTAAAAAAAACGGAGCCCAGGCCTTATATCTTAATAAGTTTTTGTTGATAAAAAAGAAGGGGAGAAACATTTCGTGTAAATGTAATATTTTTCAAAATGTGCGAATACTTTTAAACGTTTATGAAGTGCACATATTATGTGCTTAACTCTTGAAGTCATTCTTCACATTTGACTAAAAGAACATCCATAGAATATTTCGGGACTTATATATGAACGAAACTGGTACAGTAATGAACCGAAGCCTCATGAAATGTCAACGGTGTCATAACAACGGAAATTAAAATCTATTTTTTGGTTTTAAAGATGCGTCATTGCTGTGATTTTACAGATGTTAGGAATCACAATGAAATCCGTTTTTTTTTTTTAAATCTACTGTAATTCTGCTATCCAAATCTGTTAAAGATAACATTCTTTTAGCACGTGCGTTTATGAGGGATTCCAAAGCAGGCCACAAGCACAGTTCGAATGTATTAACGGACAACATTTTTTTGTATAAAAAAAACTGCAACAAATTCCATTGAAGTTTTGTGAAAATATATTTAAATGCATTAATGGCATGATCATAAATTACTAACCTTGTAATTTCTGTAACTCACATGAAACCTGCGATTTCAAAGAAAGGTTTAGTGTCAGTTGTTGATGAATGACCCTTATCTGAACGGAAAATTCAGTGTCAGTCACCGGTGACTGACGTGGCAGACACGACGCAACATTGTAACAACGCTCCTACAGGCGCGGATCCGATAGGGGGTCATGACCCCCCTCTTAAGGGACAAAAGGTAGCCTAAAACCGGGTTTTGGTTACTTCTATTTTGAAAAATTCGCCCAGGACCCCCCCCCCTCCCGCTTTCTAAGAATGACCTCCTTCCAAAACCAAACGCTGGCTCCACCCTTGCGCCCCTGCGAAACTTATCTTGACCCCCCCCCCCCACCTCCTTTTTTTATTTACCATGTCCGTCAGAGAAAAAACTTGATACATAATGAAATCTCATTACAACGAATACCATTTCATTTACATCGAAATATCTGTTACAACGAAATAAATTTTCAGTCCCGATTTAATCTCCATTACTTTACTTGAATTTCATTCCAACGAAATTCCCATTACAGCACAGCGTGAACAAAATATGCTGTCCTTTGAAGTTCGTTTTAACCATCGTTTGGATTGTATGTCTTAGGCAGCATTAAAAATAGTTTCTTAAAGGGATTAGAACATGCTGATTATGAGACAGTAATTTAATGGCTCTTATTTAATTTTTCATTGATTTTTATTTTGGTTCAGATCACATTTATATCTGAAAAATAACTTAGTTGATAACTTTAATTTTTTAGTGTTTTGAAATATGCTGATGATAATTTGTCGAAATATATAACCGACATAAAAATCAAATTAAACCACTATGTCACTAATTCCACATGTTGAAAAGTTTATATGTTTATTTGGCAATATTAAGTCTTTCTTTTTACACCCTAACAAAAAACTCCTACATTTGATCATTGTTTTGGTTAAAATAGTAACTCGATTGTTTTTATACCAGAAATTCTTCCAAATTTTGAGAGATGTGATTTATTAGTGCAGAAAGTGACGATACACCATGGTTTTTTCTCTCCAAACAATTGTTTGTAAAAAACGGAGATTTTATATTTTTACCTTCAACTTTCAAATCAATGCATAAAATACAAGACACGTTTGCATTTCAGTGAGATTTTATTGAAACAAATGAGTGCATAAATTTAGTTGAAATCATTTTTTCCCGAAAAGTTTTTGTATGTGAATTTGAATAATATTGCTTCTTCCAGCCACAGAAAAATTATTAGGTATGCTTAGTTAGTACACAAGAAAATGACAGTACATTGATTCACCAAAGTAACGCAAAAATGCTACTGCAAATCATTCGGGAGCACAAACCCATGACAGAAATATCTTTGTGGTTGTAATTAACTAAAGAGACTTCTGTCGTGGGCATCCTAAGCCACATATTTGGTTTTGTTTAATGTAACTCTACTTGTAATCTTTAGTTTAAAAAAAAAAAAAAGCCAGTGAAGCCGTCAAATCCAGTAAAACAATATTGACTGATCAATCATAAACTAAATGAGGAGAGCATAAGTTTAATGTTAAAATATTTTCATTATACATGAATAGGCATATCTTGGGTCCGGCAAAGATAGTTTCCGTTTTTCAAAACTCAGTAAAGACAGTCTTGTGAATCAGAATGTTTTTTTTTTTCATTTGTAGTTGATTATCTTAAGTTTTGTTTTGCAAGGTTTTAACAATCACATGAAAGGGGTGACGTTGCCCATTGCCCATAAATTGAAAAAGTTCTTCCCCCCCCACATAATTTGATGAATTTGACTCAGATGACAACTGGTTCGTACAGAACGGCTCATACTTTAAGGGCATTTTTGTTTGCTTTGAGGGAATACAGTAGGCGCCGCTTAATGTGATCACTTTGGGACAAGTATAATTTGATAACAATAACCGAAAAGAATCCAGGAGACCCAAAATAATGATTTTTTTCCAATTAAGATGCACTGAGTTTGGCAACCTCAAATTAAAATCACAATGACTCAACTGAACGCAGTTTTAAATTATAAATTATTAAATTAACAAAATGGAAGTATCTGAATTATAAAAAGTTAAAGCTAGATTATGCAATTTTTAATCACATAGTAATAGGTGAAGTAAAATATGACCGTTTTCCCTGAAATTCGTAAAAAAGTTTCAAAGCACATTCAGCTTTTCTATCTTTTCCAGTATGGTTTCGCTTGTTGTTTAAATTTTAATTTAACTTCGCTTTGTTTTCAATATCGACACAATTCTTTAACAGCTTACAAAGTAATGGCAACAATGGAGGTCCTACATCAATGCCTGCAATATGTCCAGCGACTGAATTTTTTTAGATGCAAAAGAAAGTTTTCTTAGGGGGAGTCTGTGGTCACTAGGGGCAAACTTTCTGCAACTTCATTGCTAGAAAAATTTTGAACTGTTATTGAAAACCACAAAATGCTACACAGAAAGTTAGTCTCATCAGGGTTTGCCTATGTATTTCTGTTAAATGAGGAACAAAAACGGGGAAAAAAATTGAAAGTTTATGAAAAAATGATAACAATAAACGAAGACGCTGATAACAATATCCGACTTTTTTAACGTGTGTTAACATCCCTATTGGAAAAAAAACCTAAAACCAGTATCAAAATGATACCGGACCCAGTATGATTTGTACTGGAAAAAAGAAAATCATACCGGAAATTTAAATTCCGGTATGAAATCTTACTGGAAATTTTGAAACCGATATCAATTTATACTGGAAATTTTGAAACCAGTATCAATTTAATCTGGATTTTTTTATACCGGTTTTCAAACATACTGGAAATTTTGAAACCGGTATCAATTTATACTGGAAATTTTGAAACCAGTATCAATTTAATCTGGATTTTTTTCATGCCGGTTTTTAACATACTGGAAATTTTGAAACCAGTATCAATTTATTCTGGATTTTTTAATGCCGGTTTTTAAACATACTGGAAATTTTGAAACCAGTCAATTTAACTTGGTTCTTTTAATACTGGTTTCTAAATGTACTGGAAATTTTGAAACCAGAATCAATTTAATCTGGATTTTTTAATGCTAGTTTGAAACATACTGGAAATTTTGAAACCAGTATCAATTTAATCTGGATTTTTAATAGTGGTTTTTAAACGTACTAGAAATTTTTAAACCTGTAACTAACCACACTGTAAATTTAAATGCCAGTATGAAATCTTACGAGGGAATTTTGAAACGAGTATCAATTTAATCTAGATTTTTTAATACCATATTACCCTGAAAAGCGAGGTTGACCAGTATGCCGGAAATTTGAATTTTCCGGCATGCCAGATAATTTAAGGTTTATTTTGCAACAAAACTAAAGTTAATTTCCCCATACAGTTCCTATCAAAAAGCATAACATTGTTACGCTCGCTCACAGGTCACTAATACATTAGTCTAGTTTCATTTGAATTAAAAAAACGATAGTGATTTTTTATAAAAATCTCATAACACTTATGGTTTTCATACATTCAAAAGGGACAATTAATTTGAGATGCAACTCCTGCATTAGATTATTATAAAGCATAAGTTAGCAATTTCATTATCTTTTGAGAAAAATATGTAAGGGAACATTTTTGTACCAAAATTACAAACATAATATAATCTTTGTTTCCTACATTTACTGAATGCAAAAGAAATTAGTGAAAAAAAAAACCCTACAATGTTTACATACTATAAAGACTAAGCAGCTTAAAAACATTTCATGGTCATTAATTATACTAATTATACTATGTTCAGTGTCAAAATATGTGTGTATATATTTTTTTCAATGCTTAACAGTTGCAAAGAACAAGCAACTTCTGACATTCTCTAAAAGCAGTGATTTAGTAAAAAATGTTAGGATGAGTGTTTTAAGAGTAAAAAAACCAAACCCAGTGGCACGACATCTTATGAGGGCCAAGGCCTACTGTACCCATCTCACTCCTCCTGACCAAGGGCTCTGGGGAGCTAGGCAGATGTTCCTGCTAAGAGGTCAGCCTAATGCAGAACTCCCAGGGTTTAGTTCCCAAGCATGTTTGGTACTCATTTTATCGACGCACTGAAGGGATGAATGGCTGAATCAATCATGCCCGACCGGGAGATCGAACCCAGACCTGCAACGTGGTAGCGCGCAAAGCACTACCACTGAGTCACTGGGCTTCAGAGCACTTGAATATAATTCACGAAGAGAGCAGTAGGCAACGGAGTCTTTAGATGAAAACAGGGCCGGATTTAGGGGAGAGCAGGCGGGGCTACTACCCCGGGGCCTCCACAACAAAGGGGCCCCCAAAGTAAAATTTTTACAAAATATCCCAACTTTCACGGGTCGAAAATATCGGATATATACATATATATATATATATATATATATATATATATATATATATCAAAATATTCGAATACATATCAATGTATCGGATATTTTCGAAAATATGATTTTTTTCGAACCCTGATTAGGGGCCTCCACATTTCCAAATCTGGCCCTGGATGAAAAATCTAAACTCAGATCAGTAGGAAATGCTGCTGATAGGCTAAGGTGAACAAATGCACAATGTGTACTTCAAATCAAAAGAATTCCGCAAGTGTTTCCGAACACATTTACAGATTAATCAGGCACTTTACTGGAGAAAAAGGGGACTGATAATTATAAAACTGAAGAAAAATATTATTGTAGCAAAAAAATTAGTGATTATTATATAACACTAATATTTATGTCATACCTCAGATACCACTTATTTCATCCCATAGTAATATGCCTTTTAAATTCAAACGTAAAAAATTTCATGTTAGATTAGCCTTCCTAATGACTATAAATAAAGCAGGGTCAAAATGATTTCATGAAAACATATTAGCAGTAAAATCAGGTTTCACGATTCAATTTGTCGCTTTACTCTGTCACTGTGGTTCAGTTCTTAACATCAATGCCATTGCAAAAGTATGTGAAATGTTTCGCTTTTCAGGTCTTCACGATTCAACGTACCAGCTTATGGAACACCGGTTCCAGTAGGAACTACCGAGATCTGAAGTATACTGGAACACAGGTTCCGGTATGGACTACTGGGATCTGAAGTATACTGGCTAATGGAACACCGGTTCCGGTATTGAGCCCCGGTCCCGGTATGGAATACCGGGATATGAAGTATACCGGTTTATGGAACACCGGTCCCAGTATTGAATACCGGTTCCAGTATTGAGCCCCGGTCCCGGTATGGAATACCGGGATATGAAGTATACCGGTTTATGGAACACCGGTTCCGGTATGGAATACCGGTTCCGGTATTGAACCCTGGTCCCGGTATGGAATACCGGGATATGAAGTATACCGGTTTATGGAACACCGGTTCCGGTATGGAATACCGGTTCTGGTATGGAGCACCGGTTCCTGTATTATTGGAATACCGGTTCTGGTATGGAATACCGGTTCCGGTATGGGATACCGGGATCTGAATTATACCGGCTTATGGAACACTGGTTCCGGTATGGGATACCGGGATCTGAATTATACCGGCTTATGGAACACCGGTTCCGGTATAAATACTGACATACCGGAAGTATGATACCGGTTCCGGTGTTTCATAAGCCGGTATATTTTTTTCCGGTATCATTTTTTTTCCAATAGGGATACAAGTGTTCCGGGACTTCGTGATTCTGATAACATTAAGCGAATGATAACATTAACCGTGATCACATTAAGCGGCGCCTACTGTACTTCCCAAAATGTGTTATCTCAATAAGAGGTGATGTGCAGTATCTTGCTTCCATACTTGGCCCCTTGCAATGTTTTGTAGAATATTTTGGTACCTCGTATCATGAAAACCGTCCAAGGAACTACAAGGCCTGAAGGTTAATATCCGGTCAGAAATTGACAACGTACCCATTTTTATGTTAGAAGAGGTCGCGAGAAACGTCAAGAAATCGACTCATTCATTACACAGACAATAAATGGGGGGGGGGCTTCACCTACCTGGTATGAGACTCAAAACTGCGTAAAACAAAACTGTTAGATATGTATCAACATAATTTAAAGATGACAAAACATTCTCATTTACAAAATGAATTTATATTGAGTTTTGAAATAAGGTAGTTATCTTGCCGCACCCTGTATGATAGAGAGAGAGAGAGAGATGTGGGGTGGGTTTTTAAACTTACAGCATTATTTTAAATTCCGTTTTCCAATTAGTTTACCAAAAATAATTACCTAACTTCTAGCGACAATTACGGAAATTCCTTCATTTGTTTATTTACTCGTATTTACTAGCTGTATCCGCAAGGTGATAAATGTGCTACGAATCTAAACGAAGTTCTTTGTGTAATGAAAGTCCTCATCCTCTGAAGTAAAAAGGATCATTTTCTTTAAATAAAATGCTCACACATAATTTAATATATGCTCCAAGCCTTGAATGTCTAGTAATTGAAATAAAGCCCTATTAGAATACCAAAAACTCCTTCAAAGCAACAACAACTAGCTACAAAAGTTACAATTAGCACAAAATGACCCCCCCCCCCCCTTCTCAAAAAAAAAAAAAAAAAAAAGAATGTACGCATTAAAATTGAAGCAAACTTACAATTACCGTCCTCTCAAGAAAAAATGACTACTATCTTGTATCTCCCCCTTCCGTCGAAGAAAAAATATTTTGATTAAAATATACATAAGTATTTAAAACAAAATATGTATAGTCAATTTGCGATAACTCGAATCTAAAGGGACCGACGAAAAACTTCGACCATTCGGAAGTTTGACTCACCGCTAGTTTCGGTTTTCGACATTTTAATATTAAAAACCACCGAATACTTTAATATGTACATATAACAGACAAAATTACAGAACTTAAAAGTTTTAAGCACAATTAGAAGTTTCTCTTTTTCTTTTAATATCGTTGACAGAGTACTTGCTTGGACATCTTTAATAGTAAAGAAAACTTACTTTGTTTCTCAGGAACTTATCAGCAAATGATCGACTAAAGAATGAAGGGGAAAACATCTTAACTTAGGTCAGCTTTTGAATAAAGGTAAAATCAGTTGACTTGACAGCTTAAAAGCAAATTCATAGTCCAGCAACATGTCAAAGTGTAAACAGTACAGTACAACAAATTAAAACAAGCTAACTCATCCCCCCCCCCGCACGTTTAATTCCTTTATCGCACATTGCTTTTCTTGCTTAAGAGGTCTATTGAGCAGGAATTGCAAGTGAAGGTGAATTAATTTTTCCCTCATAGTTACTTTTTTTTTTCGTTCTTTCGAAATAAATTTCGAGTCATCTTTGACAAAACTTCAAGTTAAAGGAAGTTAACTTCGAGATATTGAGAATAATTAGCATGGAATTAAAGACAAAGGTGTCGGGACTTGATAAAAACTTCGAGTTATAGTAACATTTGAGGAGTTACCGGACTTCGAGTTATCGCGAATTCACTAACAATCCTCCTCCCTACTCCCTCGAGGACGATGATTTTAAATAAGCATCACTGTTTGAATAATAATCAATCAAAAAACCGACCAAATATGTCTGGCAAAAATATGCAATTAAAATACGCAATGTAATTAAAATACGCATTACAAGTAGAACCAAGTAAAAAAAAAAACCCTCCCTCGGAAGTAAAAAGAATTTAATTGAAGTACGCATTTTATAATTCGAAAAAAATTAACCTCATTTTCATTTTTTTTTTTTTTTTTTGGTTAAAATTACGCATTACAATTAAAACAAAGTAATCACCCTCTCAAAGGGAAAAAAAATCATTAAAATAAAGGTCCGATTTAAAATTCATGTCATCTAAAACTACGTGTTAAATTCCTGCTAAAAAGAATCGCGGAAAATTGTTTAACTAAAATACGTAAATGCAATTAGAGGTAAACGAAAATCAGCCCTCGCCTAAGAAAAAATAAATTAAAATATGCACTCGATACTTTTCAAGCACAAAGAAAATTCCCATCAACCTCAAAAGAAAGAATATTTTTCTAACACGCGTTACTACTAGGAGAAAATGAAAATCTCCCCGAAATATTTTTTCTTTACGCATTTGAAAAAAATATAAATGCACCCCTTCCCCAGAAATAATAATTAACATTAAAATACGCACCTTACTTAATCCTGATCATCCAGAAAAAACGCGCAAATATTCCTAACAAAAATCAGCAAAAATTTCTTATGGGGGAAAAAAAGTCAAATTAAAATGATACGTATTATATACAATTCGAACAAAATGAAAATTCCCTTCCTAAGAAAGAAGTTTTCTTCAAACATGGTAAATGAAACTCCCATTTCTCTCTTCCGAAGAAAAAAGATATTAAGTAAAAAAAAGCATTCCTATTTAAATACCGATCAGTCAAAAGACAGCGCAAAAAATTCCCGCTAAAAAGAATCACTGCTTTTAATTGATTGAAATACGCATAAATAACTTAAAGAAAATTTGAGAAAAGATGATCAAATCAATACGATCCGTAATGATGCAAGAGAATATGCCCAAGGATGACGTTAAATTTGAACAATTTGTTTTATGTAATGCTCTTGTGAATTAAATCTTGGTTCTTTTTATTTTCTGAAAAGTCTAACGACAAAATTTCAAATTTTAGGAAAATATTCATATAATCATATTGAATTATTTAATGGTATTACTGCGTTTTTTACTGAAAGAAATATACTTCAATGTGTATTCCTTTTAGTTTAAAATATTGCAATCCTTATAGAAAATTTTAATATGACGGTACAAATGCTTTTTTTAAGTTTTAGAGCTTGACGCTTGGTGAGGGGGGGGGGGCTGGTTTCTGAAATAAATTGAGTTAGTTACTTAGCTGAGGATTCTCACTGCATTGAATAGAACTATAATTCCTCCTCTAATAACTTGTAACGAACTTCATCTTAAACAGAAAAAAATGCTCTTTTGATTGATCTAAAATGTTAAAGAGTGCGGAATTATTCGCTCGTAGAAAATTTATTATACATTTTAGTTTAAAGAATAAATTGAAAAAAGCTTCGAGGGCAACCTATGGGGGGGGGGGTCCAGAGTAATTCTGTATCAAATTTCAAGACTGAAGATGGTATATATAGGATTTATTGAGTATCGCGTACAAATAATTCTTCTTCTTAATTACATACACTATATCAACAAAAGTATGGAAACACTTTCAAAATTCACATTTTTATGGATTTCTCGAGACATAATAGACCAACTGTTCTGCAACTTTTGTCACGTAAAAGGATATGCTCCAGTTGTCATTTTTGAATAAAAATGATTCTCAGTTTTAGTAGATTAGTAAAAAGTACGGAGACCCGGGGTAAAATGGGTAGCCGGGGTAAAATGGGTATAGTTGCAATTTTCTTAATTTTATTCTACTGGACAACATTTTTTGAAAATAAAAAAATATGATGAAAATGTTTACATATCAGGCAACTTTTTGACTTGAGGAAAAAAAAATCTTGCAACTCATTTACCAGGCTTAGCAACAGTTTTAATTTTCAGAACACAAAACAATGCGTTTATAGTGAGTGATAAACTTCTTTCTAAAAAAATTTACAGGAAGATTTTTAGAAGTTTTTTATTTGGATTTGATAGAAAAAGAATTTTTCCAACAGAAAACTCAAAAAATAAGTAAATTGTAATATTTACAAAAATTTTATAGCACTTTTAGTTGTACGGGGTAAAATGGGTATAGCCAACATTTTTGAGTTAAAGACATTAAATGCATGAAGATTAAAAAACTTAAATTATCTTTGCAAGACAAATGTTAGATATTATTCATCTTTTAAATTAAAAGTATGTTTTTAAAAAATTTATAAATAATTACTCTGTATTTATTTGTTTTATTTTAATTACTATGACTTACGCCAATTAGTACTTAAAGGTATTACATTTTTCGATTATTATCGATATAGTTCATGATTACTGTACGTTAGTAATTTACTGTAAGTTTATTATGTATATGGTTCATTGATACATATTAGAAAACATAGTATTGATAGCTAATACGCTGTCTTTTTAATTTCCTTTTAAAACTACCAACCTCCCATGCTCAGAACATAGTTTTAGTGAATTTTAGATATTTCAACATTAATTTGTCTGTCTGAGAGCACGCTTTTTCAGACAATGTTTATTCGGTTGGTGTGCATCCAACTGGTTTAGAGACAAATGGTATTTCAGACATTGTGAAATCTGAGTATTCAAATAATCCATTCCCGATTCGTTTGTTTGTTACGTATAATTTCAGATAAAGTTTTAAGCGGAAGATTGCTTCATGGTTCACTTACCCGTCGTAAACGGTTTAAATAAACAGCAATTCATAGTTTTCTGTTTTAGTTGAATTAGACTGGATAAAATGTAATTCATTGCTTGAAAACAAGACTGTTGCTTATTTCATTCACAGATTATCTCTGCGCAACGAGAAAAGAAACTATCTTTTTTTGTGGTAATGCCATTTCCTAACTTCTTAAGACCGTGTTACTCTTCATGAAAAATAGGAAGTAATATTTAATTTAGACGAAAGTAGCATGCATTTAAAAGGTAAAAAAACCTTTGTGTTTGATTCAAGATTTTTTTTGTGTGTGTGTGTTTGATAATATATACTGGTAGTTTAGTTGTTGTACTAAATACGTACAGTAATATTTTCTTCTGCATGAAATGTGTCTCAAATAACCCTCTTCTATTCTAACTATTTTTTATTCAACTCTTAATTTTCAAATTCCTATACAATATTGGGATTGGAAATGATTTTAATATAGGATTAATTTTTACTAGCCATTTGGTTAAGGATTGAATGATGATGATACTAATAATAATTACATGCAATACTAAACGAATAATCCATACAGTATAAGTATGACTGTGCGGGGGGCCCGCTACGCGGACCCCCCGGGCGGTGGAACCTAAGGCCTACGGCTAAGAGGTGGGGTGCGTGCGGAGAAAAGTATAAGTATGACTATTTGGGCTACAAAAAAAAAAGTTCAATTTCGTGCGTGGTTTCTTTTTAATGTAACAGTTTTCAATTCACAGGCTTGTGGCATAGTGTGAACAAAATAAGAGGGCTGCAAAACATCAGAGGCTCATTTGTTTTTGCCTTTTTTTATTTTGGTCATCCTGTAGTCTACTGTACTACCGTGGGAAGGTAAAGGGCAACCTGCAGAAATGAGTTTTTGAGATATTTCAAGAAACGAGTTTTAGAATTCACACTGACAATCAGGAAATGTTGGAATTTGACGGGTTTTTTCGTACTTATTTTCAGCGGAAAACAAATAAGCAAGCTTGTACAATGAAGCTAAAGTACAATAGATGACAAAAATGCGAGGGAAAAGAAAAAAAATAAGGAAAATGAAAATTTCGCAGATACTGCCGTCTACCTTTTCACGCCAGTATATACATCCCTTAGAACATATATGGTTTGCCCATTGCAGTCAACTACCTATATGCAAACGCAAGTTTTCGAAAACTTTATAAATGAAGAGTTGAAAAGGAGTTTTGTGACGAAAATTTTGCAGCTGAAGAAAAAACTATTAGGAGTAATTTAAAACTAAATGCTACAGCCACCGTAAATGATTCATATGTAGCCTGTAAATAGATTTTTGAACAAAACTATTCGATGTTTGGTTTTAGCAAATATTTTAACGACTCCCATTCTTTTTTTCCATCTTCTGTAAAATTTGTTTTTGTCACTTAACTCCTTTTCAATGTCAACTTCTCAAATACTAACGGTCATGCATTTCGACAGCTAAAAATTTTCATAATTGGCTTTTACATATCATGGGACGGGGGAGCGTCCCGCCCCACCAAGGAAACCAAACGTCAGCAGCCAACAGAAGCAAATCCACCCCCGAAGACGAAAGAAAATAAAAGCGACCAAGAACAAGTTCACACGACAGAACAAGTTGGGGTTTTTTGGGTTTTTCACCCCTCTGTATCTCAACCCCATGAAGACTCCCGGAGTTGATTTTTGGTACACTCAATCTCTAGTGGCCCCTGACGCCGTAAACCAAACTACAATTCCCTGGACCATCAGGGGGAGGAGGTATTAAAGTTATAAAATCGCTGTTAAAAAAAGTTTTCGCTTTCTTTGACAGGACTACAGCTCAGACGAAAAAAGGAATCAAGCTGAAATTTCGCACACACATTCCTTGTGCCCTACTAATGTGCCTTTTGTGTCATTTGACCCGCTCCCCCCTCGTTTTTACTCCACAAATCGTACCTTCCCGGGGTTCTGCAGCAGCCCCCCGGGGGGCTATGGCAATGATTTTTTGTATACATATTCTTTGGGGGGCATTGAGGACATATACAAAAATTCGACCCCATGGACATCATGGGCTGGAGTAATTAAAGTTTGAAAATCACTAATTTCCCCTAAATTGATATGTACTTACTCTCAGCTTATAGGGTTTGTTAATCTCTGAATGCAATTGCAAGGCTAGAACAAATCTAAGATCTAACGATTATTCAAAAGTTGTCTTTGGAAATGAAATTTAATCAACACTAATAAAACAGATCCAACAGTCCATCCTAGACGTTAAATCGCGGATATCACAAATTTGCCACAGCGACTGCGCATGCGCGCAGACTTAGCTCATTGGGCTTTCTGTTTTAAGATTCTATGTAGTTTGTTTATATTTAAGCAGAGAAACATTAAAGAATGAGATTAAAATACAGTCCCCCCCAACCCCAATTTCGCCGATGCGAAATTTCTTTTCTTCCTGTTTTTCAGTTTTGATATATTTAAGGTGGAAGAAATTTTAAATGTCGGCGAAAGTGGGGTTAAACCATGAAAATATTTTGCGTGACATATTATATGTAACTCTACGCATATGTATATGATACATCTAACTTCATAATTGAGAGCGAAGAATAGCACTTATTTATTGGTTTGCCTATTTTCTAAATTAATGCATTTTTCGCAAACATAACACATTATGAATTGAAATATATGATATATGTGTGTGGATATCCGTGTTTTGCAGCAATTTAACAGACAAAATTTTTGCAATTAATTTAAGCAAGACTTTTGAAATGAGCTAAGTCCACGCGCATACGCAGTTGCTGTGGCAAATTTGTGATATCCGCGATTTCACGTAGAGTAAAGTTGCATACATCTTCTGACCCATTCAAATTTAAAATATTTAAAGACTTCTTTTTTTTTTGCTTGGTCGTAACATACGTTATTTTATCTTTTTAGTGAACTTTTAAACAAAACTGGGTATTAAACAAGACAAAGAGTTCCATGAAAAGAAAGATAAATTACCCAATAATTTAAACTATCCCATAAAACGTAAAAAAATCCGCGATTTAAGAAAAGAAGTCATTTAATAAAAGCTATATTGATAGAAACCGGAAGTTGTAAAACATTTAAAAAAAAAAAAAAACTTCATGAAAATGTTGAATAATCTACCAAATAAAAAAACTAATAGAATTTATGGCGAACTTGTAAAATACTTGAAAACAATATAATTAAATATATAGCATTTTGTTATCCAAGCAGTTTTCTTTGCAGCAGAGAGGATACAAGAATTGCAATAAAATTTAAACGGCCCAACTCTCACCAAACGAACATAGAACCTTACTGGTCAGAAAATAACATGACGTAAAATTAAGCTTACCATTATTATTCCTTAAAAACACAAAACAACGTTGTTTCAATTGAATATTTATGACTTGAAATTCTCAATTCTAAAATACAAAGTAATAAAATCAATGCAAAAAGATGTGATATCTCAGCAAAAACAACCCTGTTGTAAAAATTCCCCCGCCAAGAAAACGTTTAACCTTCTTTCCCACAAAAAAGAAAGCCTTTATCCTTAAAAACCTCAGCCTTAAAAAGTCATGATATTTAGTTTGCCCGCCAAGTATCTGCTAAACTATCATCCTCCCTGTTCTCTTTCATCACACCTACTTCAGTTAGATCCTCCTCCCTTCAACTCCTCAGAAATATGGATAGATCCTTTAAATTGTTTATCTAGTTTGGCGGGAGGCTTTTTACTCACCAAGCAACCACCTCAACCAAAAAAGCTTTCCGCCAAACAAGATAAACAATTTAAAGGACCTATTCATATTTCTCTGAGGAGTTGAAGGTGGGAGGAGGATCTAACTGAAGTAGGTGTGATGAAAGAGGAGAACAGGGGGGATGATAGTTTGGCAGATACTTGGCGGGCAAACTAGATATCATGACTTTTTAAGGCTGAGGGGTTTTTTTTTTTTTTTTTTGGTTTAGGATGAAGGTTTTCTTTTTTTTTTTTTTTGTGGGAAAGAAGGTTTAAGGTTTTCTTGGGGTGGAAATGTTTACGACAGGGTTGTTTTTGCTGAGATAGTATGGTTAGTAGACAAAATTCGTTAATTCATTTAATTGCGTCTTTCTTTTCTGCTCTCCCCCCCCCCTTTTTTTGACTGGAGAAAGTTTAATTAATTTCTTTATGTACAAACTGTAGAGTCGTTCAAAATAATTTGTTTCCCCAAGTTTGATATCTTAAACGCTGATATTTTACTTTCCTTTAGCTGAAAAATCACGATAAAAAAGTTGCCTTAAATATGACTGTTCAATGTCTTCTATTTTTTTTTTTAATGTCTGTGCAATATTTTACTGGTACGTTTGGAACTTCTGAAGTTTATTTTAAGTTGCTTTGAACACATTACAGTGGACTCTCTCTACTTGAACACTCTCTGATGTGATAATGTGAGCACCCCGGTATTCTGAACGCAATTTGATGGTCTCAGCGAATACATATTCGCATTATCAAGTCATTAAAATAAAAGCCTCCATAATCTGTACACTTTTGATCAGTCCTATTAGTGTTCAGAACAGAGAGAATCTACAGTAATTCTGTTCATAACACCAATATCTGACGTCAAGACTTAGTAGTATCTCCCATAGGGTTTCCGATCCCGAATCCCGCGGGATCCTGCAGGATATTTAGCGGGATTGATCCCGCGGGATTCCCAATCTCGCAATATTTTTCCATTCAAGCGTTTTCCAGCTTTCACCGCTCATAAAACGATTATTTTCACAAGCATCATCTGAAGTATGAACCTTCTTCCTCGTATATCTTCAAGAAGAGCTAGTAAACATATTCTAAAACCCGCTGAGTAACCTGAATGCAATGTTGGAGTACTTATGATAGCTTTAATAATGCACTCAAAATCTTTAAGTTACAAAAAGTTAAGTTACCAAAGAAGAAAACAATAAAAATTCTGACATTATTTATACTTTAAGCACGATTTTAAAATAGGTGAGAAAAATTTGTATGAAACACAGGATGACTCTCATGACAGGAGATCGGGAGGAAACAGAAATCCCAGTGATTTATTCTTTGCTAATTTGCTGACGAGGACATAAAATAAGATTTCGACTTTTATGAATACTGTAATATGAAAAATATGAAGAGGCGCAATGGGATCATCCGGACAGGCTTCAAGATACCCTAAATAACTGTACCAGAAAGGCTTTGCATTGCGTTCCGTTACCAAGTTAACCTTGGCTATATTGTATATAAAATCAGAATATAAAGCTAAAATAAATTTGCTTCCCTGAAATTTTAAATATTGAAATAGCTTTTTTCTTTTCAGATTGCTCTCTGGCAACAGAAGAAGTACATAATGCCTGTAGATTTGGAAATGTTTTTATCTGCTGCTGCGTCTCCGTTCTTCGAGTATACGCCTTTTGGAGAAGGTCGTTTCGCTGTTACAAATGCATACAACGACAGTAGATTTCGAAGAAGTTTGTCCCTGCCAAGGAATCATTTTCTAGTCGAATCCCACCACAAGCAGCCGCCTTGTAAAAGACAACCATATCATAAAGATCTTACTTCCAAAGAAAAGAATAGTGCTGCTTCCGCCGATGTTCTATCATTTGGAGCACGAAAGAAAAAAGTTAGTTTCGCCGATGATAGAGGATTCAGTTTAGTTGAAGTTCGAGAGATTCCTGGTTCAACTAAGTGGGCAGATCAAGTTTTGACACTTCTGATCGGCGATGCGAAAAAAAGTGTCGTCTTGGAGAAGAAATGGAAACTTTCTTTTCAACATCCACCATGGGAAGATGAAGCCCTTATAAGGTTTCTACAAACAAATGCTGTTGTTTTAGAATCCGTGTCAGTAACGGATGACAACCTTTATGGAAGTATCAAGGTAAGAAACTTGGCTTACGAAAAAAATGTATTTGTAAGAGTTACTTTCGATCGGTGGGTGTCTTATGTTGACATAACAGCTTCCTATGTTAAACATAGACTGCAGAGACAGAGTGTTTACGACACATTTTCTTTCACTACACGAGTTTCACCTGCGGCTTTCAGATACCAAGTTATAGAATTATGTGTTTGTTTCAAATGCAATGGTAAGGAGTACTGGGACAACAATGGTGGAATCAATTATCGCCTCGTAATGGAGCCCGCTTGTGGTGAGGCAGGATTCTGTGAGCGCTCAAAATATAGTAAGCCAAGCAATAAAATGACTGTGTCCCTTTCGGAGAATCTTGAAAAATTTTCTGAAATTGATTCTTGGAGCTCTCTTATGTATGGGCAACCTTACTGGTGAAAATGAAACGAGTGCCGATAATTTCATTCAAGTTGGCACATAATGGAAACCAAAAATATGTTGAAATATTTCCAGTAGCTGATGAACGGCTAATGGACGTTTACTTTCCAAGTGGAACTCGAAAAACCGAAGTCGCTGATTTGTGATTTCGAAGTGATTTTCATGGAACAAATATTGTCCTCGACTTTTTCCTTCGAGACTAATTGTTGTGAAATATGGGTGATAAAATATCTTTAGTGCAAAGATGGATTATACTTTATAATACTATGCTTCTCTTGTTGAATATTTTTTCTACTTTGATTTTGCAATTAGTCTGCAGATCAAAACTTATGAGTGATCCATATTTTACAAAAAGCACTCAAATAAGATATATGAAATCTTAATGACTGTAACAGAACGAACTCTATTTTTTTTGCATTAATATATAAGATGTTTCAAAGCAAAGTAGTGTTATGCATATTCATTCGCATTTATATTGTTCAATATTTAAATAAATATGTACATAATATTTTGATAGAAAAATTCTTAGTAGTTTGTGTAATTACATGCACATAATGAACATTTTAGAAATGTTTTTATTCCAATAGGTTTTCTTTGAGAACCAAATGTTGTTTTCAATTACATATATATATGTCAAGTTGTACATATTTTCATCTAAAATTTCGATTTGTTTATCTTGAACTGTAAAGAGTATAAGTTTTACTAAGAAGTTTACTTATTCTTTCGGGTGTGGGCACCTTCGAGTACATAGCTTGTAGATATGCTCTTTTAAAGAAATTTATTTTATACGTGTGTTTTTAAATAAATTGTTTGCTTTTCTATTCTCTCGTTTATTAATTTTCAAATGTATGATTACTTTCCGTGTTTTTAATCTTTTACAGAACTTTTTAAACCATGTTAATGCTCATTTTCTGTTCGCTATTGTAGTTTTCTACACATTCTTTCGTTTTAGGGAAGTGTTATGTAGCTTGATAATGTTGTCGTTGGTTTCTCAAATTTTATCAATCTTCATAGCTGAAAGGTAAAGAAAATATAATACATAGTATATAACACATAATAAGGTTCGTGCATGTAGTTTCAGATGCATGATATCTCTTAATTTACTCCAAGGTGTCCCTGATTTATTTCTACAAACCTGCATGAGGGGTAGGAGATACATTGAAGAGTCAGAATCATATAGCATTTTGTAGACTAAAAAATACCTTTTTTAGGAGGTAGAAAGCGTTTTTGGAGTTCAAAAGATCAAAAATTTTCTCTAAGTACTAAATGCTCTGGAACAGTTTACTGTAAAAGATAAAATCAATGAAGTTTAATCGCAAAAATTGCTGCAAACATTTTTCTAACTAATTGAGAAACTACTGTTTTTTTTTCTTTTCAATGAAGCATTGCTTGCATCAAAGAGGCATTGCTTGTTTTATTACATTAAATACGTTATGTTTATTACGCTCGTAGTATAGTAACAGAAAGAATATGAATACATTCAAACTTTTCTAGTTGATTCATTTGGATGCATTCAGTATCCAAAGGAGATTCCGATTTGGGCACCTCCTGTAAGTTAATATAATTAATTCTGGGACACCCTCTTTATCAACGTACGTGAAGCTTTGTTTATCTAATTTGGTTAAACTAAGCAAGAAAGCAAGTGAATGTATTACCGATGTAATGAATCGGTTGTAACTTGTGTAAAGAAAACCATTTCAGGAATTGACTTTTCTGTTTATAATTATTTAAAGAAAATTTTTTGCAGCGTTGAATAGAAGCTCCAGAATTTAAAAAAAAAAAAAAAAAAAAAAAAAAAAAAACAAGCAAATTCGAAAATTAAAAACAGGAAATACTGACATTTTAATGTTCATTTACAATTGATAATATTTTCTTGAGTACATAAGGTTATCTAAAATAGATGCAGTAATTAATTTTGTTAGTGAATACCTGATACTTGTAGGATGATCTGGGATTTATTGCGAAATTATAATTAAGTGATACAGGTAATAAACTTCGGACAATGATGTTGCCAAAAAAAAAAAAAAAAAAAGAAGAAAGAAAGAAATTTGAAAGTTTTCAGTTTCATTTGAAACCTTGGAGAGCTCATGTGAGCCCTCCAGTTCCCCTTTCAACACACCAAACCATCATCACATAATGCATAAAAAAAATAATAAAAACAAATGAGTAGACCTTTAGCAATCAATAAATTTGATTGGTTTCAAACTGGCAGCCTTTTGCATTGATACAGAGGTGCAACTGCTTCTTGAAATTTTGAGCCAAAGGCCGCAAGTCTTTTACCTTTATCAATTATATTCCCTTTAAGACAAATGGTTTAGAGAGTCCAAACTTTTGCGTAGTTTAGGGTAGACCTTTGACTCTAAAGTAGGCCATACAGTGTAATAAATGGGATTGAGATCCAGCAAGTAGAGCGTCCACTCTACAGATGACGTCATACCAAAAACAATGCGCATTGTACTTGTACCACTCTTGTCTTTTTGGCCATATGAACTGCTGTGGAGTCTAATTCAAATGTCCAGTCCACATTGCCGAAGTGCTCTTAGGCCCATAGAAGTACAACAGCTTATAAAATGTCCTTCTGGCACACTTAACGATGCTAAGTAGTTTCGATAAATACTTAGTTTCAATGTGTTGCTAAAACCATTAAAGTTTACTTAAATGTTTTAAAAAAATGAACAGCTATTAAAAACCCGTAACATTCAGGTCTCGAGTCGTATTTTATCCCGTATTAATACCGTAGTATCATTTTTCAAGCTGCTCAGATTTTGTATTCGAAACAGATTTTGTAAAATGAGTTGTTCAATTTTTTATTGTTGACTGTGTTACGTAAATTAGCTCGCATGTCACCTCTGACACGTGTGTCACAGCTTAACTGTATTAACTGAAACGTAATTTAATTTGTTGTCACAATATGACTTCAGCGTTATAAGCTTATATTATTTCCTTCTTGAATGTCTTGAATTTTAAATACTACTAGGTGTTCTATCTACTTGAAATTTTTTACATACACCGTAATCAACGTATACTTTAAATCAGTTTCAAAATATTTCACGATATTCTTTATTTGAAAATTAATTATTGTAGTTAGGTTTTAAAACATTTTTTCCTGAATGCGAAAAAGTGTTCCAGTGAGGAAATTTCTGTACTGCCTCTGTGGGCCTTTTAGTTTTCAGTCAAGCAGACATGAAAAAAAAAAAAAAAAACACAACTTGACGTGCATTTCCATAGACAAAGCCAAAATGTAAAGATAACCCACCATTTTAATATTTGATTGGAGTAATGAAAATTAATCAGTTTTTAGTTTTGAAAACTTAATTAAAATTGCGACAAAAGCAGCATATAGTTGATTACCCGAGTACAAGACTGCTGACATTTTAGGAGAAAAAAAAAAGAACAAAAAAGAAAAATAGGGAAAAAAAATAAGAAAAAATAGAAAAAAAAAAGGCTGTGGTGGGACTGGCCGACACAAGCTATGCTTTTATTAAATAACATAAGCTTATAATGTTTAAGTTGATAATGTTGAATTCACAAAATTAATTGTAGTAACTGAAACCTAATTCGATTTGTTGTTCCAATATACTTTCAACATTCGTTCTGCTGTTAAAAGAAGTGTTGAAAAATTGGTGATTCAAGCCCACCCGAGAGAGTGACATGTTTTTTAAATATTTTAAAAAAGGGGCAGTCTTTAACTGGCTGTGTGTGTGCGCGTGTGTGACAATAAGCTATGCTTTTATTGTATAACAAAAGCTAGAGTTGAAAATGTAAAACTGATATATTTAACTAAAGCTTAATTCGATTTGTTGTTTCAATACACGTTCAACATTATAAGCTTACTAGAAGTACCCGCACGGCGTTGCTCGTGCTAAGAATTTAAAGGAAGTCCGTTGAATAGAAAAATCCATGCGCCCCTCCCCTTTCTGATGTGAAATGACCATTTTTCTTCAACTAAAATGCTTACACACCTTTTCAAAAAAGCCTATTAAAGTCTCTTTGGAATTTAAAACTGCTCGCCAAAGCACATGAAAAGATAGTCGCCTGCGGCGACCAGCTGGTTCGTCTTTCTATACAAGCAGCCCCAAAAGGATGGTGGTGTGTGTGTGTGTGGGGGGGGGAGTGTACTCTTTTAATGCTCGTTTTGTGGTAAAATAACAAAAAGCAGGTTCAATTTTATGTGATTGCTATATTTTTTTCAAAGTTGGGGAGGGCATTGATAATCCGTTGAAGTTCCGTAAATACGGGCCTATCTATCTCTTACTGCTCATATTAACCTCTATTTATCTATCGATCTATCAATAGGATCTATGCATATCCACCTCTGATGGCAATTAACAATCTTTTTCTATGTATATAAAACAAAAATCATGCAAAAAACCGCACGCTTTATTTATTTAATTAAAATAGCACCAAAAAAAAAAAAAAAAAAAAAACTCTGTTCCCTGTAGTGTGCAAAAGATAAAGAAAAACTCACTGTTTTTATTTAATCAAGTGAACACAAGTATGTAACATTAAATAACAACAGTAAAAAGTCAGGGGATGAATAAAATTCCTAAATGGAAATAAAAAAAAGAAGCAAAAGCAAGCGCTGCAGTTGGCTCACTTGGCCATGACGCCATTTCCATGACGTAATGACCATCATGCCTAAATTGAAGATTGACAAAACTTCGGCTATGCTTGAAAGTCGTGACGTGTGCTTCGGATCAAAAAAAAAGTTTAAAAAAAAAGCACTATTGCGTGTTTATGAAAACTTTTTTTTCTTCTGAAGATGGTGAAATGGCTTTACTATTACATAGTTAAATTTCAGAAAAGAGGCCTTTATACTTTTTGCAGAATGAGCTTAGAAAAAATTAAACTGAGGAAAAAATGCGAAATAAAGGGTTTTTTCAAAACTTCCGAAAAGCAAAACTTTTTCATCATATTTAAAAATAAATTTCCTACATTTTAATACAAAATTTTTTTTCTGGCGCAATTGGTTCAGAGTCTGTGGAGTAAAAAATACTTAAAACTGCTAAAAATCACATAAAACATTGAATACCTTTTTTCTTAATTAAAATTTCAATGTAAATTGTAGCCTATAGCCTTCCTCAAGAAATGGACTATTCAACACAAAAATAATTTTTCAGTTCGAACCAGTAGTTCCTGAGATTAGCGCGCCCAAACAAACAAACTCTTCAGCTTTATATTATTAGTATAGATGTCATTTAATAAAAGAGATGCTACCAAGGCTAGATTAAGATATCAGAAGGCCGAGGGCCAAATAATTTTTTGGGGCTCCCTGTATTCAAACTTTTCAATTTTAGCCATTGGAATGAACAATTTTAGCCATTGACTAAAACAGTTTTTGCCATTTGGGGCCCCTATTCCGCGACCTAGTCACCCTACTCAGTAACAAGGCCCTGACTGCTATTGTTGGCCAGTCCCGCAACTACCTTTTTTTTTTTTTTTTTTTTTGAAAATTAATTAATTTATTCTTTAGTTGGGGAGATACATGAACAATATCAGGTACAACAGATTTTACTCAATCTATTCCACTTATAGCTTTCTACGTTATTCAAGCATAAAAGTAAGCAACGTGCTTGCGTAAGAAAGATTTTATTTTCTGCTTACAGAAACGATTCTTAGAAAATCCATACATAATTTTGAGCTGACAAAGTAGAACAAACGATATAGTGATGAAAATAAGTAAAGGTTTTTAGAATGTAATAGCAAGTAACTCTTTACCGTTGGCTAAAAGTACTCAATGGATGTTTTAGATCGATTGAAAACAGAAAGCTCGTAAATCACATCACTTAGTCAGAAATAGTGCTTAAAAATACGTCGTCGATAGCTCAGAATGCTTAAAAACGTTTGAAAACATTTCAACGAAATGATTCAAAAACCTCTCTTCTTTCTGAAATTCATTTTTACAGTAGTAATATATATCTTACACGTCCTGTAAAAAAAATTTTGTTCAAAAGATCAACTGTAAAATGCTTCTTATGGCCAATAAAATTGTTATTATTATATTATTATTTTTTTTTAAACTTTCTTTGAGAGGGGAAAATATAAAAACAAAAGGTACTGCGGCACTTTTGACTAGAAAAGTGGTTTCAAGTTGTGTTCGATTGAACCACAAAGGAAAAACTGTAAATACTACCGCATAATACGAGAAATATACTGCCATTAACAAATAATAGACTGTAACTGCAAATTTTTCATTTTAGATTTTTTTTTTTTTTTGCATTTTGCATTTTTATCATCTATTGTACGTTAGCTTTATTCTATAAGCTTAATTATTTGGTATCCACTGAAAAAAAAAAAAAAAAAAAAAAAAAAAAAAAAACTGAAAATAACTTCTAATGAAAGCATTTACCTATTGTTAATTCATAATTCTAAACATAATTTCAAAAATTTCTCCACGGGGGGCTCTGCCCAACTGACCGGAAACACGATTGACCAATCGGGTGTCTTCCAACTCTACGTAGGGTTTGAAGGGAGGGGCTTAGGTGCTCGGACATTCAAGGCTGTTTTCAAGAGTAAATTTCTAAGCTTAAAAATCTGGCGCCTTAGCTTGGCGCAATTTTTAGCACCATTCGGGGTTCAGAGCGTGGGTTGCCATTGAAAAGGTCAAAGTGGTAGATAAGAGAGCAACTGGGCTAGCACCATTCGGGATTCAGGGGGGGGGGGGGTCCTTTTGAAAAGTTCCACGTGGTGAAACTGATTGCACGTGCCTATGCAAAATGGGAAAGTTCATTGAGAGCAATCGTCAGGGTAGCAGACAGGAAATAACATTCGGCTCAGGCATCCACTTCCAGGCAAAACCGGCGAGTCCAATTAATTTAAAAAACAACCCAAGTAGTAAAATATTAATTAATTCTAAGGAAAATAATAAACATTTATAAATTATTTTCAACTGAAAAATTAAGTATAATGACTTTATCAATTATTTGTTCAAACTAAAAAATCAAATGCTAATTTAAATAATAATCTACTTTATTAAAACCGATTAATAATATTTTATTAAAAAAGAGCAAATAATCGCTTTTTTAAAATAGCTAATTTTAGCGTTCATTGAATGGATGATCAGGAACTTGGAAGCTATTTTCTGTAAATTTTTCTGAATAACAGTTGTAATAATTGATAATCAGTTTGTAATAATTGATAATTAGTATTTTGCACATAATCAGTTGTGAGTTTAAGCAAAATTCAGCGGGGAGAATGTGGGGGGGGGGGGGGAGGGGGGTCGTATTTGACGACTTTGCCAACTAACTTTAAAATATATTTTCATCTCGAAAACCGCGTTTCTCATCTCATATGCTTCTAAGTTCCAAATAAAGTTCAGTATTAATAGGCGATCGGATCAAAATATTCACTTTTGAATGGAGTAGAGAAAACTTGTACGTTTAGAGATGGACACTCCTGCAAAAGTCTCATTTTCGTTTGTCTTTTTTTTAAAAATTCAGTAAAAAGAAAAAAATGATCTTAAAAAAACTGTATTGTACTTTTTGTAGAATGTGGAGACAGAAGTTTACAACTCGTATTAATTTATAAACACAAGCGTTTAGTAAGCCGCACTTACATTGTATGAACCTCAATCATTTTATTTATATTTTAGCGCAAGAACAAAAATTGGTGGAGTGCATGGGTTCAAATGCCATTTTTTTTTTCAAACATATGGTAACTTTTTTCAAACAAAACACTCTCTCTCTCTTCCACACCTCAAAACAGCTTCAGCTTCCACTTTCGGAGAGATCATTACTAGCATATAATAGACAAAATAAAAATGAAATAATCAGGAAAATTGTGTTACATTAAATGACTAACTAAGTGCATGGTTTAGGGTTTTTTTTTAAAACTTAGATTGTTTTTGAACTGTGATGTACCAATTCTGGTTCTTGGTAAAAATTAATTCTCATGGTGTTAGAACTTTGCACTCTTATAGCTGTGAAATTTTCTTTAATTTTTCAACAACGATTCATACTTTTTTCTGACATAAATTGAAATGCACTGGTTTGACCAGTTATGGTCACTCTAGCTTAGTAATGGTTGAGGCATACACAGAAATTTTTGGGTCGGTCGCAGATGATTTTTACGGTCACCCATCCATATTGTTAACTCTTACGGTGTTAAATATATTTCAACCCCCCCCCCCTTTTAAAAATCTCGAGTCCCCCTCCGCCCTGCGAACGCCCTGAGTTATGGGCCGGGCCATACTAAAAACTAAAACTGGTCATGATCGCTGAGTTCAATTATTTTCAGGAAATACACAAAAAAGTACGTTAAAACTTATTTTTTTAGCAACATCATTAAACTTCAAGTAACCAATTCCAGCGTATTTAAATTGAAGATTGGATAAATAACCCCCATTTTTATTAAGTACTTTTATTCCTTGACCTGGTTGTCACGGAAAATTCTGAGGTCTGCTTTCGCTTATATCTCAGCAGTTAAACCACTTACGGATTTCGGGATTTCTTTTAATGATTTGCTTAATTTAATGGTGCAGTTAAACGCTGAAAAATTAAAATTCTAAAATAAAATAATTTTTTCGGTTAGGATGGAAAACAAGAAAACTTCATGGAATTTCCCCATTAAATGTTTCAATATAAAACCCATTCTTACAAATTTTGTTGCCTTGCAACAGTATTGTTAATCGAAATCATAATGACTATTTTGAATCAAAGACTTCAATGGAGCAAGAATGACATTTTTTCACTGTCGTTGCTTTTTTAGGGTTTTTATCCTCATCCATGCCAATAATCGATAACAGGGCTAAATAAAGAGATATATTAGATTCTTTATCACAAAACGTATGTTGTGAACCATTCTTTTGCTTATATCTCAGCTAACTTCGAGGCTTCGGAATTTCACTAAATGATTTGTTTAATCTTAAGGTACAACTTGACGCTAAATAAAAATTTTGTTTAAAAACGAAAATCTTCAAAATAAGGGATTTTTTTTTGAAAAATACTAAGCACTTCACGTGATGCTTTCAAAAGGAAAAAAAACTTTTTTGGTTCAGAAAAACAATTATATAATAAAGGACAAAGTATTCCTGTAATTTTCAATTATTTCAAGAAAAAGACTTCACTAACGAAGAAAAGTGCGCTCAAGTCATTTCAAATCAAACTTTCCCATTAAGAAAAATATGCATGTTTCAACCCTCAAATTTATGATTGAAAGCTAGAAAATGATAAAACATTCTCTACATGACTTGAGCCGTTTTTTTCTTCGTTTCTAAAGCCTTTTTTTCTTGGAATAATTGAAAACTACACGGATACTTAAATCATCTTTTCTGACCCGGAAAGTTATTTTGTCCTTTTGAGTGCATTATGAAAAGTGCTTAGTATTAAAAAAAAAATCTGTTATTAATCGCATTTTTCAAAAGCGATTTTTGACAAATCGCTTTCAAAAGGTTCGTTTGAACCAGGGCTGCGGAGTCGGAGGGAAAATGGCCGACTCCGACTCCTAGATTTTTTTTTATCTTTTTATATATTTATTTTTTTTTTCAATCCACTCCAACTAATGGGAAAGGGGAAAACCTCAAAACATAGATTGAAATACTAATTCCTTTTTATGAAAATTTAGCATTGTATTTCATTGCTAACCTAAGATGCATACAACGTTAGAAACTAAACTTGAATATCAAGTTTTCCAATAGTTCAGATTTTATAAGTAAGAATACTTTAAAATCCCATGCTTTAAAATAATTGAAAAGAATTAATTTGCTCTCCTTTAATGTATAACATATAGATGTTGATCAAATCGTTTGCTTTCAATTTTTAAAACTACTTGAGAGAAAAAAAAAAAAACCTTTTTTCTAAGTCAAAAAACCTTTCTTGAGAAGGGGCGGTCAGCCTCGGGTGACATCCATTTGGTGGGGGACTCCCTAAGTTAATTTCAGAGTTTATAAAAGCAATAAATACTTTTTCCTGGAAAATTTCCCCCATAAATCTTAAATTATACTTCATCTATAAAATTTCAACGAAAATAGGGCACTATATTTTGGGGAGAGGCAGGGTACATGTACGTCTGGAGAAAGCCGTACACAAAATGTGAAGGAAACATATTGTGTCATAAATAATTCTGCATTTATCTTACAAATACAAACCCCAGTTGCTGAAAATATCATTACAAATTAGAATTTATTGATGTGATTTGCTGCTACTCATCGATAACTTATAAACAATTCCATCGATAAAATTGCGAAATGAAGTTTGAAACATTGTCACATGCTTTCATTTTTTGTTATGAAGTTCAAATTAAACTTTGATTACAAAGACTAATTCTTAATAGGTTGTGTTTTTAATCAATATTTAATATTTCATAAGGTGCAAAAATTAGAAATTAAAATGTTACAAAATTTAAAATGCAAGTACTTCAAAAAAAAAAAAAAAAATTAGCCGGACATTTTACATTACATCCATGATTTTAAGTAAAAAAAGTAGCAGTTAATGTAAACTAGCAATAAATTAATATTTTTGTACATTTATTACTAATTAACATTATGGATTTTTTTTCTATTTACAGTGTCATATTTGTTTAGAATAGTAAAACTAATGTAATGTGTCAGAAGATTTAATAAACATTGAAAAGCAACAAGATTTAAATTTAAGGTCTAAGTATTTTTTTATACATTTAAAATAATTTAAATAAGAAAAAAAAATAAGTAAGAATTTTAATTAATATTGTGACATGGTATTATACTGATACTTTCATTCATTGCATAAAAAATGTTTCTTTGGGAATTTTCGAAGTTTTAAATTTGTTCACTATGGGGTTGTCAAATGTTGAAGTAGGGGAATATGTGACAAAGTGAATAAGCGGGGCAAAGTGAAATGGTGAAATATTTACTCTGCTGTTAACGCTACCTATCTAGTAATATTTTAACTATGTATTAAAAAAAGTAGCCTATTCTAGGCTAAGATAAAAATAACTCTGAGAATCATAGAATGTGATAACACAAGCAATTTTCGAAAAATGATTCTCATATTGTAATATTTTATTGTAAGTCGAAAATTATTCTAGGTATTTTTAAATGATAAATTTCTTGTTATTAACATCTATATATATAAAACGCTTATGCGTGGCGCAAAACGAGCCTTTATTTCTTTCTCTCCGTTGGCAACGATCCGCTTTGTTTACGATCGTTGTTTACAAGTGCTGCAGACTCGCATCTATCATTAGATGTCTAGCGTTAGAATTTTGATTTTTGAATGAGTGTTTTCGATCACTTGAATATAATTTACAAAGAAAAGAGCAGTGTGCTTGGGAGTCTTTAGATGAAAGATTCAAAACGCCGATCGGTAAGAAATGCTGCCGATAGGATTAGGCGCGCAAACGCACGCCGTGAACCGCGAATTGCAAATCGAGTGAGTTCTGTAAGTGTTTTCAAACACATTTCCGGTATGATCATACACTTTACTAGAGAAAAGAGTTGAAATAATAGTGATAGTAATGAAACTGGAGAAAAGTATTATTTTATTTTTTAAAAAATGCTAATAATAACACTGATACTTATCCTCGAATACCACTTATTTTATCCGATAGTAACGTGCCTTTTAAATTTAAACGTGAACAATTTCCTGTTAGATTAGCCTTCCTAATGACTATAAATAACGCACAGGGTCAAACTTTTGATAAAATTTTTTTAGATTTAACAAAACCACTTTTCAGTCATAGACATGTCATATGTAAGGCATTCAAGAGCCATCTGAAAACCCAGAAATTTTCTATCGTGTATGCAGAGAAGTATTATGATTTTCTTCTTTTTTTTAAAAATCATTTGCAAAGTTAATGTTGATGTCGAAAGGTTTTTCCCTTAACCATAGTGCTTACAAAAAAATAAAAGTTCCCCACTCACCAGGACTGCAGAGTCGGAGGAAAAATGTCTAACTCCGACTACAGGATTTTTAGAGACTGACTCTTTTATCCAAAATTAGTCTGACCCCGGCTGTGACTCCGCAAATATTGGCGGAGCTGCGAATTTTGAGAGAAAATTACCGACTCCGTCTCTTGAAATTTTCAACCTTTGACTCCGACTCCTTTACCATAAAACAAGTCCGACTCCACAGCCCTGCTATAGCTTACCACGAAAAGAAGGTGGATGACCTTAATGCAAAAACATCATTTGTAATTGGTTGTTTGTTATTATTTTGGAATAAATAGGATTATCGAGACCATGCCTCTTACTATTTGGTGCTTTCTGGAAGATTCTACCTATTACAAATGATGCAAATGATGTTTCCCTTCAAGGTCATCCGCCTTCTTTTCGTGGTCAAGCTCAACTAACTGCAACCTGTAAATACTGAAGTTTTTTTTCCAACCACATTTTTTTATATATAGTGAAGCACCGCTTATACGTTTTTAAAGGGACTATGAAAAAAGTTTACAAATGAAAAAATGTGTAATTGGTAAAGAAAATATATATTAGACCCTCCAGGGACAATTTAAAAAACGTATAATTGATAAAAACGAACAGAGGAGAAACGTATAAACCGTGCTTCACTGTATTATGTTATTCCACATAGATTAAATGAATTTACTGCACAATTCTCATTGCAAAACATGTCACTTAGTTTTGCAATGCATTGAAGTTAAGAACTGAATAACAATGACAAAGTAAAGCAACAAATTGAATCGTGAAGACCTGAAGACCCAAACATTTCACATACTTTTGCAATGGCATTGTTGTTAAGAACTGAACCACAGTGGCAAAGTAAAGCAACAAATTGAATCATGAAACCTGATTTTACTGCTAATATGTTTTCACAAAATCATTTTGACCCTCTGCTTTATTTATAGTCATTAGAAAGGCTAATCTAACGGGAAATTGTTTAAATTTGAATTTAAAAGGCACGTTGCTATCGGATGAAATAAATGATATCCGAGGTATGACAAATATTAGTGTTATATAATAATGAATATTTTTTTTTTTGCTACAATAATATTTTTCTTCAGTTTTATAATTATCAGTCTTAGGTCAACCTTTTTTCTCCAGTAAAGTGCATGATTAATCCGTAAATGTATTCGGAAACACTTGCGGAATTCTCTCGATTTGAAGACGGTGTGCATTTGTGCACCTTAGCGTATCAGCACCATTTCTGACCAATCTGCGTTCACATCTTTCATCCAAAGACTCCGTAGCCCACTGCTCTCTTCTTCGTAAATTATATTCAAGTGCTCTGAAGCCCAGAGGCTCAGTGGTAGCCTTTCCACGCTGCAGGTCCTGGTTCGATCTCCGGGTTGGGCATGATTGATTCAGCTGTTCATTCTTTCAGTGGGTCGATAAAATAAGTACCAAGTATGCTTGGGAGCTAAACCCTGGGGGTTCCGCGTTAGGCTGACCTCTTAACCGGAACATCTGCCTAGTACCCCAGAGGCCTTGGTCAGAAGGAGTGAGATGGGTACAGTAGGCCCTGGCCCTCATAAGTTGTCGAGCCACTGGATTTGATTTCTTGATTCTTAAAACACTCATTCTAAAATTTTCTTACTAAATCACTGCTTTCAGAGAATGTCAGAAGTTGCTTGCTCTTTGCAACTGTTAGACATTTTAAAACATATATACACACACACTGAACATACTATAGTTAATGACCATGAAATGTTTTTAAGTGTGTTAACATTGTAGGGTTTTTTTCACTGCAATTTCTTTTGCATTCAGTAAATGTAGGAAACAAAGAATATGTTATGTTTGTAATTTTAGTACAAAAATGTTCCTTTGCATACTTCTCTCAAAAGATAATGGAATTGCAAATTTTGCTTTATAATAATCCAATGCACGAGTTGCATGTCAAAGTAATTGTCCCCTTTTAAATGTATGAAAATCATAAGTGTTATAATATCCATATTTAAAAAAAAACTACCTTTTTTTAATACAGATAAAGCTAGAGCAATAATTGGTGACCGGTGAGCGAGCGTAGCGAGCTTTGATCGCGAAGCGATCCGAAGGAACTGCGTAAGCAGTTCCGGGGGTTGACGAGCGTTGGCGAGCAGGGGGCGATAGCCCCCTAGTTTGAAATATTAATTGAGACCTAATATTCGATGCAACATTTATTTACTTAATATTAAGCCTATCAATATTTTAATTATTTTGCACAGTCAGACGAGTACATGCGGGAAAAGTGAAAAATAAATTTCGTTTAATTATTCAATCATTTATTAAATCTTTTACGCCTTTTATTAATTACTTTATTAGAATACTTTAATTTAGTAATTCAATTATTTATTCATTCATACACTTATTTCCTTATTCATTTACTGTTTTACTCGATCGTTTATTTGTCCCCACACATTAATTAATTAATTTAATTAATTATTCGTATATTTTTTTCAGCATCTTTTCATTTATTTATTCAACCTTTTATTTACTGATTCCTTTGATCAAAAATATTTTTTATAATCGAATAGAAAATATTTTATTTCAAACTTATTTCATTTTTCACTTTGCCCCATGAAAAAAAAAACGAAATTTTTCCCCTTTTTTTTTTTTTTTTTGAAAGCGAAAATTCACCGCCGAAAATGAAAAATACTACTTCAATGCACGTTTTATTATAAAATACAATGTTCTTTCATGTACTGTAATTTTCAAAACAAATTTCCAATTTGTTAATTTTGAAAAAGCTCAGTCAGCTTAACCATTTCACTTTGCCCCACATTCCCCTACTCTGCCAAAACAAATAATCGGTTTGCCTGCCGATATACAGTATACCGAATACCAAGTATTCCATGCATCTCTAAAATAATAATAATAATAAAGAAAGAAAGAATGAATCGTCAAAATTCAAAGAAACTGCGTGGATAGGTTTTCAGAAGTTTTTTAGAATTTTATGCTATTTAACATTTATTTACATGGGATTGCTTTTTTAAAGACTAATCTAAAGTTTGTTAGTTTTATTTTTATTTTTATCCTCATTCGTGTAACTTTATCAAAATAAGTTTTTCATTTATGTTTTTCCTTTATTTATCCTTGTTGATTTCTAGCTGCTTTTTTTTCATTGTGCTGTAATTTAATTTTATAATCTGGACATAGACTGCAAAGTTTTGGTAATTTCGATAATTTTGTAAACTTCTCTATGGGAAAATCATTGTGTTTTATTGAAAAAAAAAAAAAAAAAAGCATTTATAATCAGTTGATCATTCATTTGCCACTAAAATAATTTTAATTCACTTAAGATATTAATTATGTAATTAGTTTATAGTTTGGAAATTTTAAGCTTAAAATATAATTGTGTTGTGCATTATTATTATTATTATTATTATTATTTTTTTTTGTTTCCTATGTAGGCAATAAATACTTTCATTATCAATTTGAGCGAGAAAAGTAAAACACACGAAATTTTCGCCATAGTACTAAGAGTCTTTTCCCCCCTTTCTCACCACCCCTCGACAATAGGAGTAGATAACACAGCGTGTTCCCTCCTGTATTCTTACCGGTGTTTTCCCATTTGGTTCAAAAATTTCTCCGCGGGGGACTCCGCCCAACGGACCGGAAACACGATTGACCAATCGGGTGTCTTCCAACTCTACGTAGGGTTTGAAGGGAGGGGCTTAGGTGCTCGGACATTCAAGGCTGTTTTCAAGAGTAAATTTCTAAGCTTAAAAATCTGGCGCCTTAGCTTGGCGCAATTTTTAGCACCATTCGGGGTTCAGAGCGTGGGTTGCCATTGAAAAGTTCAAAATGGTAGAGAAGAGAGCAACTGGGCTAGCACCATTCGGGATTCGGGGGGGGGGGGGGGTCCTTTTGAAAAGTTCCACGTGGTGAAACTGGTTGCACGTGCCTATGCAAAATGGGAAAGTTCATTGAGAGCAATCGTCAGGGTAGCAGACAGGAAATAACATTCGGCTCAGGCATCCACTTCCAGGGAAAACCGGCGTCTCCGATTAATTTAAAAAACATTCTAGTGATAAAATATTAATTAATTCTAAGAAAAATAATAAACATTTATAGTTTATTTTCAACTGAAAAATTAAGTTTAATGACTTTATTAATTATTTGCTCAAAGTAAAAAATCAAATACTAATTTAAATAATAATCTACTTTATTAAAACCGGTTAATAATATTTTATTAAAAAAGAGCAAATAATCTTTTTTTTAAAATAGCTAATTTTAGCGTTCATTGAATGATTGATCGGGAACTTGGAAGCTATTTTCTCTAAATTTTTCTGAATAACAGTTTTAATAATTGATAATTAGTTTGTAATAATTGATAATTAGTATTTTGCACATAATCAGTTGTGCATTTAAGTAAAATTCACCGGGGGAGGAGGGGGGCGGGGTCGTATTTGACGATTTTGCCAACTACTTAAAAATATATTTTCATCTCGAAAACCGCGTTTCTCATCTCATATGCTTCTAAGTTCCAAATAAAGTTCAGTATTATTGAACGATCGGATCAAAATATTCACTTTTGAATGCAGCAGAGACTACTTCTGCGTTTAGAGATGGACACCCCAGCAAAAGTCTCTCATTTGCGTTTGACTTTTTTTTTAAATTCAGTAAAAAGAAAAAAGTGATCTTAAAAAAAAATTGTATTGTACTTTTTGTAGAATGTGCAGACAGAAGTTTATAACTCGTATTAATTTATAAACACAAGCGTTTAGTAAGCCGCACTTACATTGTATGAACCTCAATAATTTTATTTATATTTTAGCACAAGAACAAAAATTGGTGGAGTGCATGGGTTCAAATGCCATTTTTTTTTCAAACACATAGTAACTTTTTTCAAACAAAACACACTCTCTCTCTCCCACACATCAAAGCAGCTTCAGTTTCCACTTTCGGAGAGGTCATTAATATTCTTTGTCATTACTAGCATATAATAGACAAAATAAAAATGAAAAAAAAATCAGGAGAATTGCGTTACATTAAATAACTAACTATGGGCATTGTTTAGGTTTTTTTTTTTTTTTTTAAACTTAGATTGTTTTTGAACTGTGATGTTACAGTTCTGGTTCTTGGTAAAAACTAATTCTCATGGTGATAGAACTTTGCACTCTTATAGCTGTGAAATTTTCATTAATTTTCAACAACGATTCATACATTTTTCTGACATAAATTGAAATGCACTGGTTTGGCCAGTTATGGTCACTCTAGCTTAGTAATGGTTGAGGCATACACAGAAATTTTTGGGTTCGTCGCACATGACTTTTACGGTCGCCCTTCCATATTGTTAACTCCTACGATGCTAATTATATTTCACCCCCCTTTAAAAATATCGAGTCCTTCCCCCGCCCTGCGCACGCCCCTGAGTTAAGGACCAGGGCCATACTAAAAACTAAAACTGGTCATGCTCGCTGAGTTCAATTATTTTCAGGAAATACACAAAAAAGTATGTTAAAACCTATTTTTTTTAGCAACATCATCAAATTTCAAGTAACCAATTCCAGCGTATTTAAATTGAAAATTGGATAAATAGCCCCCATTTTTATTAAGCACTTTTATTACTTGGCCTGATTGTCACGGAAAAATCTGAGGCCCGCTTTCACTTATATCTCAGCAATTAAACCACTTACGGATTTCGGGATTTCTTTTAATGATTTGCTTAATTTAATGGTACAGCTAAACGCTGAAAAATAAAAATTCTAAAATTAAATTATTTTTTCGGTTAGGATGGAAAACAGCAAACTTCATGAAATTTCCCCATTAAATGTTTGAATATAAAACCCATTCTTACAAATTTCGTTGCCTTGAAACAGTATTGTTAATCGTAATCATAATGACTATTTTGAATCAAGGCATGAATGAAGCAAGCATGAAATTTATTCACTGTCGTTCCTTTTTTAGGATTTTTATCCTCATCCATGCCAAAAATCGATAACAGGGCTAAGTAAAGAGACATATTAGATTCTTTATCACAAAACGTATGTTGTGAACCATTCTTTTGCTTATATCTGAGCAAACTTCGAGGCTTCGGAATTTCACTAAATGATTTGTTTAATCTTAAGGTAGCCCATAACGCTAAATAAAAATAGTTTAAAAACGAAAATCTTCAAAATAACGGATTTTTTTGAAAAATACTAAGCACTTCACATGATGCACTCAAAAGAACAAAAAAACTTTTTTGATTCAGAAAGGCAATTATATAAGAAAGGACAAAGTATTCCTGTAGTTTTCAATTATTTCAAGAAAAAGACTTCACTAACGAAGAAAAGTGCGCTCAAATCAAACTTTCCCATTAAGAAAAATATGCATGTTTCAACCCTCAAATTTGTGATTGAAAGCTAGAAAATGATAAAACATTCTCTACATGACTTGAGCCGTACGTTTCTTCGTTTGTAAAGCCTTTTTCTTGGATAGCTGAAAACTACACAAATACTTAAATTGTCCTTTCTGACCCGGAAAAGTTATTTTGTCCTTTTGAGTGCATTATGAAAAGTACTTAGTATTTTTATAAAAAAATCTGTTATTAATCGCATATTTCAAAAGCGATTTTTGACAAATCGCTTTCAAAAGGTTCGTCTGAACCAGGGCTGCAGAGTCGGATGGAAAATGGCCGACTCCGACTCCTAGATTTTTTTAATCTATTCATTTATTTATATATTTATTTTTCAATCTACTCCAACTAATGGGAATGAGGAAAACCTTAAAACATAGATTGAAATACTAATTCCTTTTTATGAAAATTTAGCGTTGTATTTCATTGCTAACCTAAGATGCATACAACGTTAGAAACTAAACTTGAATATGAAGTTTTCCAATAGTTCGGATTTTATAAGTAAGAATACTTTAAAATCCCATGCTTTAAAATAATTGAAAAGAATTAATTTGCTCTCCTTTAATGTATAGCATATAAATGTTGATCAAATCGTTCGCTTTTAATTTTGAAACTGTACTTGAGAGAAAAAAAATTAGCTGGACATTTTACATTACATCCATGATTTTAAGTAAAAAAAGTAGCAGTTAATGTAAACTTGCAATAAATTAATATTTTTTTACATTTATTACTAATTAACATTATGGATTTTTTTTTCTATTTATAGTGTCATATTTGTTTAGAATAGTAAAACTAATGTAATGTGTCAGAAGATTTAATAAACATTGAAAAGCAACAAGATTTAAATTTAAGGTCTAAGTATTTTTTTATACATTTAAAATAATTTAAATGAGAAAAAAAAGTAAGAATTTTAATTAATATTGTGATATGGTATTATACTGATACTTTCATTCATTGAATAAAAAATGTTTCGTTGGAAATTTTCTAATTTTTAAATTTGTTCACTATGCGGTTGTCGAATGTTGAAGTAGGGGAATATGCGACAAAGTGAATAAGCAGGGCAAAGTGAAATGGTGAAATATTTACTCTGCTGTTAACGCAACCTATCTAGTAATATTTTAACTATGTAGTAAAAAATGTAGCCTATTCTAGCTAAGAAAAGAATAACTCTGACAATCATAGAATGTGATAACACAAGCAATTTTCGAAAAATGATTCTCATACTGTAATACTTTATGGTAAGTCGAATATTATTCTAGGTATTATTAAATGATAAATTTCTTGTAATTAACATTTGAACTATTAATTGAGACCTAATGTTCGATGCAACATTTATTTAGTTAATATTAAGCCTATTAATATTTTAATTACAATATTTTGCACAGTCAGACAAGTACATGCGGGAAAAGTGAAGAATTAATTTCGTTTAATTATTCAATCATTTATTAAATCTTTTACGCATTTTATTAATTACTTTATTAACATACCTTAATTTAGTAATTCAATTATTCATTCATTTATACACTTATTTTCTTATTCATTCACTGTTTTACTCACTCGTTTATTTGTCCCCATACATTAATTAAATTATTTAATTATATATTCGTTTATTTCTTTCAGCATCTTTTCATTTATTCATTCAACCTTTTATTTACTGATTCTTTGATCAAAAATATTTTTTATAAACGAATAGAAAATATTTTATTTCAAACTTTTTTCATTTTTCACTTTGCCCCATGAAAAAATAAAGCGAAGTTTTCCCACTTTTTTTTTTTTTTTTTTAAAGCGAAAATTCACCGCCGAAAATGAAAAATACTATTTCCATGCATGTTTTATTATAAAATACAATGTTCTTTCATGTACTGTAATTTTCAAAACAAATTTCCGACTTGTTGATTTTGAAAAAGCTCAGTCAGCTTAACCATTTCACTTTGCCCCACATTCCCCTACTCTGCCAAAACAAATAGTCGGTTTGTCTGCCGATATACAATATACCGAATACCAAGTATTCCGTGCATCTCTAAAATAATAATAATAATAATAATAATAAAGAAAGAAAGAATGAATCATCAAAATTCAAAGAACTGGATGGATAGGTTTTCAAGAAGTTGTTTAGAATTTTATGCTATTTAACATTTATTTACCCGGGATTGCTTTTTTAAAAACTAATCTAAAGTTTATTAGTTTTATTTTATTTTTATCCTCATTCTGGTAACTTTATCAAAATAAGTTTTTCATTTATGTTTTTCTTTTATTTATCCTTGTTGATTTCTAGCTGCTTTTTTTCATTGTGCTGTAATCTAATTTTATAATCTGGACATAGACTGCAAAGTTTTGATAATTTCGATAATTTAGTAAACTTCTCTATGGGAAAATCATTGTGTTTTATTGAAAACAAAAATAGCATTTATAATCAGTTCATTCATTTGTCACTAAAATAATTTTAATTCACTTAAGACATTAATTATGTAATTAGTTTATAGTTTGGAAATTTTAAGCTTAAAATATAATTGTGTTGTGCATTATTTTTTTTGTTTTCTATGCAGGCAATAAATACTTTTTTTATCAATTTGAGCGAGAAAAGTAAAACACGCGAAATTTTCGCCATAATAATACGAGTCTTTTCCCCCTTTCTCACCACCCCTCGACAATAGGAGTAGATAACACAGCATGTTCCCTCCTGTATTCCTACCTCCATTGCAAGCAATCCTTCCACCATGTATTGGCATTTATCTATATTAAGGATCGCCAAAACAGTTTATTTTAGACAGTGGGCAAAGATGGCGATGGAGTGGCCCAGACTTTCAATTCTCTTTATTAGGAGGTAGGTGTTCTCCACGTGACAAGCTTATCTTGATGTGTTTGACAGTTTGGGCCAGATGGAACCTCACCATTAGGGTGGATCGAAAAAAATGAAATTTCGAATCTTAATTTGGAATACCCACCAAAAGCTGTGCATGTGTAAGAATAATACACATGTAAAATATTATCAAGTTTGAAGAACTCCTTTAGGGTCCTACCAAGGCTTGAATTTCTCCAAAAATATTAAAAAATGTCAGTTTTCCAAAATTTTTATGAAAATAATAAGGTTCAAAATTTTTGTTCTAATATCATTGAAGTGTTTCTTTTTAATACGCTTTTCATGTATCTTCAAAATTATTTACATTCTTTGCAGTATTAGGTTCGCAACAAGTTTGTAAAATTTCGTGAAATTTCCCAAAACTGACTTTTTTCAAGCCTTTTTGCACATTGCGGTATTTTTTCTTTTAAAGTCCTTTTTTTTTTTTTTTTTTTTTTTTTTTTTTTTTTTTTTTTTTTTTTTTTTTTTTTTTTTTTTTTGCAATGACTGTGCAGAATGCAGTTTTAAATGGAAATGAAATTATACTTTATTATATTAACAGCCCAGCACCTACGACAAGGAGCGTAATTGCTTCAAACTGGACCAGTGGTAAATTGTCGCACCTTTCTAGCAATTTACTTATTGGTCCTGCGAACATTCACATGGACCAGCAGTTTCACCATCAAGTAATGTGAACAAGTGACGCAAAGGCCGCTCGTATGCAGTTCGCACATTAACCATGGGACAGGACGTCCCGTTTATTCTCTATGGCCGTAATTGCACCGTTCTTTTTTTCTGGTATTTGTGGCCGTGCTATCACAGTCAAAAGCTGAAAGATCCTTACGGCCTCAACAAATTTTCAGTTCAAAAATCACATTGCTGTCGCGACATGTTTTCCCGTTCCAGAAGTTGGTGTCACATGACCCAAATAAAGAGAATTGGATTTTTCAATCATGGATTCCTCGCCTTTGGTTCTTCTATGGTATCTGTCTCTAACCATTTCTTTTTGTCATAGTTTTGACTTTTCAGCTATCGAAAAATGTACTTTTCAAACCCTTTCACTTCTAGTTTGCCGGTTTTGAAGAGAAGCACGTACTTCGTCTGTGATACCTGTGAAACTTCTGTCGCTGTCTTCGAATTTTATTCCTATCAACGACTTTAGAGCGATAATTATTTGACACAGTACCAAAATCCTGTAATGTTTCTGAAGCAAATGCTGCAGCACATCGCACATCTGTCAGAAATGCCGTATTGGTAGCACACTCTTGATAGCGTTGGCAGAGAAGGCCTCATTTGTTCCACTTTTGAAGTGACATCAACACCAAAAAATGTTGATGGCTCTGTTGGCGGGAGTATAGCCATTGCAAATTTTTCTTCTTCTGTAATTGAAACAAAATTTTGCTGTTCCTCATCAGTGTTATTACAGCATCTCGTTACGTGAGTGAAAATCGGGAAAAATTATTGATCCTGTTATTCAACGAAATGCCTATTTTTGCCACCCGGAAAATATTCTCTTGACAGTGATCACTGATGAACGAAGTACATCAGAGAACTGATTTTGCGAAGATTTTGAAGGCCAGACAAGGGGCTTCTGTTCATGAAGAAATAAGAGTATTCTATAATTCAAGGATTAACTTTAACGCATCAGACTACTCTGATGTTATCAACCGGAATGTGCAATAACTGCCACCACTCTTCTATTTTAGCTGAGATATTTAATGAAAGTCTTCAACAATAGATTGAAAACACCAACGCCAATTTTGCGTTCGTTTAGTTCTCCTGTCACACTCAGGTGGAGGAACGTGGTGGTTACAGAAGCTTCTTTGTTTGTGATTAGTCAATCGACAGGAGATGGCTTCATTAGAGCAAAAATCAAATCTCGAAGTATCATGTCATCGTTTGAATCAAAAAATGATTTCAAATGGGTTTCATGAATGGATGTGACGAACTTCTGTTTTCTCTGGCTTTAACTAACTGATACTTTTCAAGTCCCTCATTTTGTTAAATACTGATGCTTATATGTCAGAGCGACTGTGTTTGAGTAGATATACATTCTTTGTAACCAATGCACTTCTCTCTATGTTTTTTTTAGTTAATACAACTAAATGATTTTGATAGTTTATTTCAATGCAAAATGAGTAATAAATTTATGCTTAATACATGTGGCACGGCAGATGGAAAAAGTAGAATGGAACTCGAAATGCAGCCACCTGTTTTCAGTGGATGCTGGGCAGTTAATGTAATAAAGTTTAACTTCACTTCCGTTTAAAACTGTATTCTGTACAGGCGTTGTAAAAAAGAAAACTGGACTTTAAAAGAAGAACTATTGCAATGTGCAAAAAATTTTTTAAAAAAGTCAGTTTTTGGTTGATTTCGCGAAACTTAATGGTGCAAAGACTGTAAATAATTGTGAAGATACATGAAAAGAGTGTTCAAAGGAAGCATTTTAACCGTATTATAACAAAAATTTTAAACCTTATTATTTTCATTAAAATTTTGGAAAATTGACATTTTTTCCTATTTTTGGAGAAGTTCAAGCCTTGGTAGGACCCTCAAGGAGTTCTTCAAACTTGATAATATTTTACATGTGTATTGTTCTTACATATGCACAGCTTTTGGTGGGTATTCCAAATTAAGATTCGAAATTTCATTTTTTTCGATCCACCCTACTCACCATTCCTACCTCCATTGCAAGCAATCCTTCCACCATGTATTGGCATTTATCGATATTTAGGGATCGCCAAAACAGTTTATTTTAGACAGTGGGCAAAGAGGGCGATGGAGTGGCTCAGACTTTCAGATCTCTTTATTAGGAGGGAGGTGTTCGCCACGTGACAAGCTTATCTTGATGTGTTTGACAGTTTGGGCCAGTTGGAACCTCCTTCATATAACTGGAAAACTAATTTCTGCAGATACTGCCGTTTACCTTCCCACGGCAATATAGCATATGAGTGCTTCTGGACTTTGGTTGCTTTCACCCGTGATGTAGCATTCCGGAATTTTTGAATTTTTAGCGCCGAGCTCCTTCAGGGAGATTATTTGCTTTTCTGTTTCAAATTTAAGATATTTTCCTATGATAGTCATTAATGCTTTTGACTTTTAAATTTTATTATTATTTAGAAAAGTATACATTGTGTGCAATAAAAACATGAAAAACAATTTTTAATATTTTTCATTAGCTTAGGGTATTTGTGTGCATAAAATAAAAGTCACATATACCACACACTCACACACATACCTAATTCCAAATACATATTTTGTGCTCCTTTTCAGTCCAAAATTATGTGCTTAAGGGCACTAGATGTATCTCCTACATAAAGGGTTGGTAATCGAAATGTTTTCTGATTAGGTCGTTTTAACCAATTCTTTGGGAAAATCAAACATAAATTTTTGTTCTATTTTGAGCCAAAGAGAGATAAGTTTGAAAGGAAAACAAAATTATCTGGAGTTAACATCTCTATTATGTCCTTGTAGGCAAATGGAAAAAAAAGAAAACATGTTTTTTTCCCTCTCTAAAACTAAGAGATAAAAATTTATTGCGATTGTTGTGCCGTCTTCATAAATATATCTATTTTTTATTAATGAAAAAATTGTCTCAGATCAAAGTTTTGAGTCTTTATTATAATCGACCATGCTTGCTATTTATTTAAGACCTTCAAAAATATTCCATCTTTGCTGATATAAAAAGACGAATTTAAGCTTAAAAATTGGTTCATTTAAAAAGCAATATATTACTTGATTCTTTTATAATTCAGACCTTTTAGGAACTAGGAACATTATTTTCGTTCATTTTTACATTTAAAAATTCATATAGATACCGGACATTAATATTTTCATCCAATTTTTTTTCATGATTATACGTTGTAAAACATGAAAAGTAGATAAAACGAATAATATATATTCCCTTCCCCCCCCCAAATTGATGCTTTTTTATGCAGTTAAAAATGCAAATAAAATGCTCATCAGTTAGGTTTGAGAGCCCTAATCAAAAGTTTCAACCATTAGGATAATTCAGGTTTCGCATTTAATCTAGTTAAATACGTAGCGAAAAAATAAACCAAGATGAGAAGTTATTTTCTGTCATTAAAAAAAAGTAATCGGTATGTTTACGTTTATACAGGCTGTTTGGAAATCATGAATAAAAACTTTTAGGGAAAGAGATCGTTACAGAATTCTCCTTTCAGCTGCAAATTTATGAATGTATCGAAATGGCTTGTATTTTTGAATGGATTCGCCAACCAGTTCCCTGGCCTGTAGAGCTGAGGCTGATTAAGACTTACACAATTACCAAAAGTCATTTATCGGTAGATAATGCTTTTTTTTCACTAATTCTACCCCTTCTCATTTTTAGTTTTGTTGTTCTGTATAGTTCTTTAGGAAAAGCTTTGAGGACATACATTGAAATGTTATTCAGGTTTTATTATTGGTATTTTCCCTTAAGATTTTGTACATAGAAATTTGAATCAACCTATGTATAACAGTCTCCCTCACAGGAATGTTGGCATATGTCCTAGGACGGGTCCACTTCAAAACTGGTTGAAAACAGGAAATGCGAGAATTGCGAAACAAGATGTTCGTGAAGCGTAGTTGTTTGTATACAGTAAGAAATAAATGTCAACTGAAATCTCGCCCTAAATTCTCCGATAATGCGCACAATGTAGGCTTGATTTGCAGATCGAGTTTTCTACCCTCATTCCCTACGAATTGGCCGTTTTCTGACTCCTTTACAGAGTGCCATGAATGCTGAGATGGACCATAAAGTATATTTTTGGTGATAAGAAGAGCTACAGATACGCCGAAATATGTTCGTCAAAGTTTTATAGTTCTAGTTTGCGTCGGTTTTATAAGTTGATACCCAAAATATCAACAGCTGATGATTTAGATTTGGATCAAAGTTCATCACTGGGAATAAAATTGGTTTTCTCACATCTAGAAGAACAATCTGTGGAAGTAAGTGTCCGAATCATGAAGTCACATGTACTTCCAACGACTACTTCATTATCTTGTATCTGGCTGCACTGCATACAGAAGCACGTGCGGAATTGCCAGCTAAATGTATCTTTAAAGTCGAGTTCAGGTTTGCGCTAACCTGTGGAGTAAACGATTCAGGAGTTTGAAACATTATACTATGTTCACGAGAAAGATAGACTAGATATAAACAAAGAAATGCGCCCTTTGGTGACGTCAATAACGTATGTGGCTTGAACAAGAACAAATTTGTTCCAAGCAGACGGCGAATGCGAATGCTTTTTGATAGCCCTTTTTTAATTACAGAAAAAAGCCGCAAAAGGGACAAACCTTCTGGCAACATGTTTACTTTCGGTTTATCTTTTTCTTGAACAGAGTATAGTGGTGCAGCGAGAATTTGGTTCAGGCACACGTATGCTTCGAATCTATTTTTCAGCGAATGTTTGTGAAAATTAGGACACGGTTTGAACGTTTTGCTATTGGGTTGCCACTCGTGTTTAAACATTGTGTACTATAAGTTATAAGTGCAGTCACTGTAAAACATAAAAATGTAGGCCTACTAAGGAACCAATGAAACGAAATAAGTATGGAGCAAAGTTTTAAGTCAAAAGTAATAAAATAGGCTTAAGAATCGAGCAACTGTGCTGTAGCATAGATTTCAGATGAAGATGCTAAGAGGTTGGAGAAAAAAAATGTCTTCTATCAGCAAAATGGAAATGAAAAACTGTTCTATTAACTAATAGGGGGATCACTTGCTGGTTAGTTTTAACAAATAAAGTAGCAGTATGGGTTTGTTTCCAAAAATGAAAAATCTAATAATACGGCTGAAAACGAAAATTTTGCCAAAACTACTTAAAACTCTCGATCATAAAGATCATAAGTTTTTTAAAGTTGCCATTGGTATGAGCAGAAATACAACTTTCTAATCCGTTATCTAATAATGCGAATATGCGGGAATCACCGATGAACTTCGACTGGATAAGCAAGGAACTGGAGAAACAAAAAGCATAAAAACTGTTCAAGTCAAAATACTGGCCATGAGAAGACCAGCTTTGGTTTTCAGTCATACTAAAATGCATGGAAAGTGAAACCAAGTTAATACCCAAAGTCATTTTCAAGAGGAAAACATTTTCGTACATTTTCATAAAGAGGATGAATGGATAGAATAGTGGAAAAACTATAGGTGGAAAATGTGGGGTAGAAGTGGCTTGGTAAACAAAATCAACACAATTCGCTAATGAGAAGTAGGATTCTTAATTACATAACTGAAATGACTAAAACACTAAGCAATAATAAGACTGACACTAAGTAACACTAAGCAATAATAAGACTGATGTTATATCAAATGATTTAGCTTCCATAATACAACCTTTTGGGTGGAGTCTCCGTGACTGTGTTGTAGAAGCTCCACTTCGTATTCTGGAGGGCATGGGTTCGATTTCCACTGGTGACACACCCATGATTTTTGTTCCTTCTCTTATTTATTTATTTATAGAGAAGCTAGCTTCACCCTCGTTTAGTACAGCGTACAAAACGTCTTGTCTCCGGACACACACAGGAAAAATTTGCGACACGAAACAAAGAAATAACGCCCAGGGCACCGGCGGGAATCGATACCAAGACCTGCGGCTTAGAAGACGGGGCTTTTACAACAGAGACAAGGGGGCTCCACTTCCTTTTCTTTAGATTATAAATTAGTCCGGAAGCAAGGGGCTTTGTTTGCAGTCCCCTATATATGTTAAGCGGATTGGCATCTGTATTTATTTATTTATAAGCTAAACAGCTTCACATACATTGAGGACTGCATGCCAAACGTCTTGCCTCCGGACAAACACAAGAAAAATTTACACCATAACAGAAGGAAATAGCACCCAGGGCACCAGCGGGAATCGAACCCACGACCTCCGGCTTAGAAGACGAAGCTTTTACCACAGAGCCACTGAGGCCCCTTGGCTTCTGTATATATACATAAAACAATAGATAAAATTATTTATAAGCATTTTCATCAGCTGATTCGAACTCGCATCGCACACCCGAATCGACGATTGAAGCCTTTTGGTTGGTTGAAGAAGACACCAAACGGCGGTTTGGGTGCCTGGCTGAGGTTCGAGTTGGTTACTGTGCACCTCTGACAAGTTGAGCTGTGGCCTTGAGCAAGTTCATTTCTTTCAAGGGAGAGCAATCAGTTACGAGTATTGGCGAGAAAATCAGTATTACCGAGAAAATCCTGTACCGCTTGCTACGTCTTACCCGAATTATATTGTTTGCCAAATGGGCAATAACACTGCAAACTAAATTCGTAAGTTATTAAACCGTTTTTTCTCACCCCTATTTCTACAAATCGAATTGTTTAATAGTTCGGGTAGCGGAGTTCAACTTGCCAGAGGCGGACAGTAGTGAATGTAACCATTTGACGCTTCTTTGAATAAACCAATGCTTACGTTCGACGAGGCCGACCGATAGCGACCGGTTGGCAGTGCCTGATTACCGCACAGGCCTACTAGGCCTGGGCCTGGGGCCCCCTCTTCCTAAGGGGCCCCAAATTACTTAAAGAACTATGCATAGAATTGCAACTATACAAAAAATACACACATTTAACATAATAGCCTTCAGGGGGGGGGCCTCAAAATTATTGTGGGCCTTGGGCCTCACTTTTAGTTAGTCGGGCTCTGCCGGTTGGTTAATCACGTGACAGCAATGACGTCAGCGGTTAGTAACCCGTTGTTCAGAATCAATGATTCATCGAACGCTTTCGACTGATCACCGGTTACTTGCGCAGACATGACGCAGACGAATAACACGCTGGTGAAAAATACATATAATTGGTCAAAAATGTCACATGGTTCCATCAACCAATCAACCAGCTAGAGTTGCGGTCAATCGGTAGATCAACAGGGATGCATTCGGAAACACGGATCGGTCACCTTGGTGCCACCGCAAGCATTCGAAAACGCTTGCGGTCGAACCGGTGACGTCACTTAATCGCGTTCGGAAACGCTGCGGTCGTTTTTTGGCGGTCGACTTGGTAGCAACCTGTCGTACCATAGTATGGAAGCGGTTAGTGAGGTCACATACGCCACATAGTCTGTGTTGGCCAATCCGGTCGTGTTTCGTGTTTTGATCGTAACGCACGTGACTTTCCCTATTACGAAAGTTACGCTTTGATTGGAGCGTCGTTTGCTGCTGAACTAGAACTACCGCGGTGTAACCACGAGCGTTCGGAAACACAGCTGTTCTACCAGGCTTCCTAGAGAAATCCCAAATACGTCATAACCACACCGGTCTAACAACGCGGTGTAACCGGTGGAATCTTTTCCGAACGCAGCCCAGGTGAAGCTCATAAAACGACATCGGAAGCAACCAGTTAACCGGTAGCTCTCAAGAACGCTGCGGTTAGCAACCGGTTACTCACCGGTCGACCGGTGAGATTCGTCGAACGCAATCAATCAAACATGAATGGTGAAAAGTCATGCACGATAGACGGAACTATGCGGGATCCGTTATTTGGTGGGCAAGCGTGATTTCACGTTTTTGCAAAATATGGAAACAGTGATCAAATTCATCGAAAGTTGTGGCATTTCTATTGCTTAGATGGCACTAAGTATGATTTGTTATGACTGGTGGCGAAGCGGTAATTAACTCGTAAAGTACAGAATCGAATCCATACATACGAACTTCTCAACAACGAAAATGAAGGTATATACTTGAAGAACTATTCCATTAGATGATGAATGTGAAGATTCAGCAGGATATTAAAGGCATCGGTGAGTGATTTATTTTATTTCTCACAGGCTATAAATTTCAATATTTGTGTTGTCCAATCCAAGATCCTGTAAAGCGATCTTTGGTTTAGGGAAGTTGTTCTTTTATCGGTAAATTTGTCTTTCATGTAAAAACTGCCGCTTTTTCATCAGGTCTGCGAACAAACAAGTAACATGAACAAATTTTCTCTTTCAACGTTTTACCTCTTTTTTACTAAAAGTCAAGTACATTAAAATTGAGTCGGGGACAGGGAGGGGGAGTGAAAGAAATTTAAAAAGTCGAATATGTGTGTGTGTGAATTTGACGTTTGTTCTTATGAACACTTTGGTTCAAGGTAAAAAGTTGTATAATGACTCAACACTGCTTATTTTATTATTTTCCCATATATTCATGGTAAGCTGTATCGCCGACAAGGATTGTGCTTTTGTGTATCAAACATATTGAATGTATGCTATGACAGATTAATTAGATGCAACAAAAATGTTTTCTTGCTCTCTTAAAAATCAGAATGAAAGGAAAAAAATATTCTAGTTCAGAAAGTCATGCCATTGAAAGAAAAATCATCGAAAATTTCAGATAAGGTCAAGGCCACTGACCGTTTTCGAAACAGTTCTTCAAATAGCTGAAATAAAAGCAGACCAGTCCCCGTTGCTAAGGCTGACTTCCGACTTTTTCGTTTAGTTCTTTAAAAAAAATTTTTTTTTCTGTTTTCAATTATAGTAAAAAATATACGAAAATTACATTGCACCTATCGAGCTTTTTTTTTTTTTGGAGAGGGGGTGGGGTGATGAGTAACTTCTTTGTGAAATCTAGATGCGCATAATCAAATAACTGTTTTGAACCTTTAAAAGGTGATGCAATATTTTTGCAACGTAAGTGGGGAAGTGAGGTGCATATAATCCGAGCATATACATTTTTTATGCTTTCCATAAAATTTTACAAACTAAAGTAGGAAAATTTCCATTGATTTTTGTATTATTTTTTTTTATAAATATAACTGGAACAGTGCCGTAGGTGACAAACAAAAAGACATAAAACCATACATTTAAACATTGCTAAACGTTTGAATGCCAAAATACACATATTTTGGGGTGCAAGACAACCCACCTTACCAGATAAAGTTTAAGCATTCTCATTTTTATTTATACTTGAGGCAGAGGGATAGTAGGCAAAATAGAATCAATCAAGCAAGAATATGTCTATTTGGAAGAGTTAACATGACTCGACCTCTTTTTTCTGAAGCAGTATTTGATAGGATGTGTTACAATTCTTTAGGAAATTTGTAAAGAACATGCGTCAGTTAAACACTTTCCTGTGAATTTTGAAAAAAAAAAAAAAAGACATTTTTTACCCGATTGCACGTGCGCGACGCAAAAGAGGGTAATGTGTTTATCAGTCTATGTATGTATGTCTGTTTCTACGTGGCGTTCTACAGGCTAAACGCCTTGGTCAATTTTGGTAATTCTTACGTCAATCGATTTGTCTTAACCTTGGGAGTGTCACTAAACACATGATAGTAATCAAAAGTACCATTTGATAAACCAGTTGCCATTTTGTCAGTTTGGGATCGGCGCACGCTGGGTGTCGCACGCTACCTGCGTGCGACAAATGCAGGTAGTTTTCACTGCCTGATTTTTTTTATTTACTAAGTCTACTAATTGAGGTCTCAGTGGCCGAGTGGCCTAAGCCATTGCTTCTCCCACTTCAGGCGGTGGGTCAAGACACCTATGCTCCGGATGTACTTTCCCCTCTTTCTGATGTAAATTCATGTGTTCTTTATACGTAATCTGTACTGTAATAAAAAATATATTATGCGTAACGAAGGCAAGACACTCAGATTGTAGTCTTCATTAAAATAAACCCGTGCAATAAGCACCAAAAGAAAGTAAGTCTACTAATTCGGTTTTCATCTCTAACATGTTGCATTTGTTTCTGTCGTGATTCAGGGGACTGAGTTTCGCAACGTGTACTTTCTTGACGGGCTTTTTACCCACAACGCGGGTAAAAAGCCCATCACTTTCAAAACCTCACCCGTTTTGTGCGACGCAAAGGAGGGTAATGTGTTTATGGGTCTATGTATATATGTATGTTTGTTCCTACATATGTGGCGTTGTAGAAACTAAACGCCTTGGCCAATGTTGGTGATTCTTACGTCAATCGATTTGTTTTAACCTGACAAGTGTGACTAAACACAGTAATCAAAATTCACCATAGCAACAACCAGTCGCTTTGTTGTTAATTCGGCATCGTATCGCACGTGTTTTCGCTGCTTGCATTTTTTACCCGACTGCGCAAGCGCGACGCAAAGGAGGGTTTTGTGTTTATCAGTCTATGTATGTATGTTTGTTCCTATGTGGCGTTCTACAAGCTAAATGCCTTGGCCAATTTTGGTAATTCTTACGTCAATCGATTTGTCTTAACCTTGGGAATGTCACTAAAGACATGACAGTAATCAAAAGTACCAGCTCAAAAACCAGTTGCCATTTTGTCAGTTTAGGATCGGAGCACGCTAGGTGTCGCACCATGTGTCGCGCTACCTGCGTGCGAGAAATGTAGTTAGTTTTCACTGCCTGAATTTTTTGTTTACTAAGTCTACTAATTGGGGTCTCAGTGGCCGAGTGGTCTAAGCGACTGCTTCTCCCACTTGAGGCGGTGGGTCAAGACACCTTTGCTCCGATGTACTTTCCCCTCTTTCTGATGTAAATTCTTTCATGTGTTCTTTATATGTATTCTGTACTGTAATAAAAAATATATCATGCGTAACGAAGGCAAGACACTAAGATTGTAGTCCTCATAAAAAAAAAACCGTGCAATAAGCACCAAAAGAAAGAAAGTCTACTAATTCGATTTTCATCTCTAACATGTTGCATTTGTTTTTGCTTTGATTGAAGGGACTGAGTTTCGCGACGTGTACTTTCTTGACAGGCTTTTTTAGTTTTGCTAGAAAGATTTGACTGACGACGTTTCCGATTTCACGTCGTCATGAGATATACAGGCTGTTTATATAGCTGTGCTGTGGTTGATTTCAGTTCCCGCATTTTTGCCGAAGGTCAAGCACATGTAGCTTTAAGCCGAGTTAGGTCCCTACAGGGACTAATTATCTGTAGTTTAGACCATCACAAGTTCCTTAATAATCCTCACGATACAAACTCTCTCAATGAACTGACAAGATTGCGAAATGTACCGTCTTATGATCATAATAACTAAGTCAATGAAAATTAGCTAAAAAGTGTAAAATAAAAAAATATTAAATAAAAACAAAAAACTCGACTGCGTAAAAATCAAAAAAACTAAAAAGAAAAATGTATAAGCCCAGTTTAATAATTTTTTATTAAAAGTTAGAAATGATTTGTAAATTTCAAACAGCAACAAATTTGAAGCTTGTGCCAGATTAGTATGCATTTTCGTACAATTAGAAATTTATTTTCTTGAAAATAAACTTTCTTTTTAAAACTTTCAAGCCTAAAGCTGATTTCATTCTGAGTTAGCAGTCAGATTTCATAATTTTTTCAGTAATACTGATAGCGTACGAAAGGAACGTTAGTTAGATTTAAATTTGAAATGAATTGTGAATGCTTATTGATGTACGTGCAAGAAATACGAGAGTACGTGCAGGAAATAATTTTGTGTTGCGCGCTTATACGGTAAAGATATTAATGCAGGTCGTTTCAAAACTCAATGGAAAACAAAACCACTAAACAAGCAATAATCATATAGAACCTTAAGGTCGTAAAGGCAATGCTCAAGCGCTACATGCACACAAAGCCTGAAACTGACTGGTGCGAAACAGGTCATAAATCTATAAAAAAGAAAACAAAAAGATTTAACTCAACGTTTTAGTTTTTGAGAAAGATTAAAAGCGAATGTCCGGTCAGTATTTCTACTGCAAACGTCGCAATGACAACGCAGCGATCGACAAAAGCTTGCCAGAATGCCCGTCGTTGAGAGGAACGCAACTCAGCTACACATCTCAAAATTAAACAACTGCTTTGAACCTTTCATAAAAATTAAGGTGTGGGATTAAATCGTTTTCGTGTAATAAATTTATGAACTGTTTCGTAAGTCAATTTCTGACTTTGTGTGCATATAGCAGGTCAACATTGCGTTTATGACTGCATCATATCGCACTCCGACAAGGAAAGTGACACTAGATTCATTCCACGTCAACTGACCTAATTTTTCAAATCGTCCCCACACGATAATCTCCGAATTGGATGAAATTTCATAGAGGTGTAGAGATTCATTTGAAACTAACCTATATATGCAAATTTTCAGCTTCCGAGATCCAAATCCTGAGTATCTAGAATCTCCCAAAAAAATAAAAAAAAATATCCAAAATGACGGATGAGCTTTTTGTGACAAATTGCCATCTTTAGCCAAAGTTTGCAAAACAATTTATTACCTTGGAACCAACCCTGAAATTATCGGAGCTTAAAATACAATTGGCTGTTAATACACTCATTTATTTTGTGAATTTGAACTCATTATAGTTTTATAGTACGCGTGTAAACTCGTGAAAAAGCGCGGTGGGGAAATTTTTTCTTAGATTTTAGGTTGTCATAAAATCTGAACAAAAATAATTCAAAAGTTCGTACTTCGTGATTATATTGTAAAAGCATTTGTTTTTAATGGGTTACAGTTGCAGAGCTTAAATATCCATTTTCGAAAAGATATTGTCATACAAAGTGGCTATCAAAACCGTTCAAGTGAAAAATAGCCTATTTTCAAAGCACTGTAGCTGAAGTTTGTCACCTTGCGTCTTCTTTTCGTTTATACCATTAGAAAGAACACATTTTTTCCCATAAAAATAAGTTTTTTTCTTTGATGGTGTTCTTTCGAATAAGAAAAAAAAAATCAGCTTTTGAAATTCTGTCAGTCGTAACGATTTACCACGTTTAAGGTCAGGTTGTGGAAAATTTTATCACACTGGAAGTCTGAAATTTTAGGAACTTAAAGTACTTTTGGTTGTCAATACGTTCTAGTATTTTTGTGAGTTTGAGTTCATTAACTTTTGTGTAGCACGCATACAAAGTCTTGACAAAAAGCAGTGGAGAAACTTTTTCCTGGATTTTAGAATGTCGTAAAATAAGAACAAAAATAATTCAAAAGCTCATACTACTTGGTAATTCTCTTGTCAATATACATGATTTTGACGGGTAAAAGTTGCAGGGTGTAAATATTGATTTCCTAAAAGATTTTGCCATCCAAAGTATCTATCAAAATCGTTCACATGAAAAAAGTCAATTTTCTATGCACTGTAGCTCAAGTTTGTGACCTTGCATCTGCTTTTCGATTATCCTTATATATTATTTCTGTAGCCTGTTTTTGGTTTCTACGCGAGATTTTCCTCAATTCTTGATCGATTTCTTTGATTTACACCTTATTTTAAAGCTTATTGTGCAGGCTACTGACGAAAAATAGACCCACGGTCTAAAATTGTTTTTTCGGGCAAAAAAACCTGTTTTAAAGAACCAGAATGAGGTTTTCGGTTAAATTTATAACTTTAACTTGCACTGCTACCGTCAGAGCTGAATAGCTTGATCGGCAGAGCGTTCGACTGGTAACCAGGAGAATGCGTGTTCGGGCCCACGTCCGGACAATCTGCATCAAAAAATTAGAAAAATATCGTGCATTACATGAACAATGAATAACAAATATGAGGGAATACATGAGGTAAAAATGCTCCTAGCTGTTATGAAAACTTGATGCAACACGGAGCTAAATTGATACTCAATTGTAAGGTCTTTTTTTTAAGATTTAGCTCCGGGAAGAAAATTAAAGCATAATGTAAGCGAAAATATAAGTACATTTGAAAAGCTACGCTTAAAAAAGAACTTAGTTCAAATTATTTTGTATTTTAACCGTGCTGTTAAATGATGAACAAGTGCTGCCATCTAAGTCATAATGGTTCAAACAGCCTGCGATAACAAAGTGTAAAAATTTTTAAAATAAAAACACTTCTCGGCAAGAAAAAAAATTCAAAATTACCTGTGGGTTTTTTTTTTTTTTTTTTCGGTAGAGCGTTCGGCTATAAACTGTCTGAACTTCGGGCCAGTTCGGGCTGTCCGACATAATAGCAAATTTACAGTAATATTACGCATTACATGTACTCATAACATACAACAGATAACACACGTAATAAAATAAATGCAGTGGGAATGCTATTTGGTGTTTCGACTCTTTTATGCAGGCTACAGTTATCATTCAGATAAGTTGACCGCTAATCGAAGGGTGTTCTTCCCTTTTTTTAAGCTTCGACTCCGTGCAGACCACTGAGTTCAATGTAAAGCATTAAAAAAAGTATTAGATATACCTTAAGGGAATCCTTTTTGTGCAGAAAAACATTTTCATTGTATGCTGAAATGTAGATTTTTCTAATAGCAGTGTTCGAACTTTTGTACAAATGAAAAAATACTACGCCAAATTAAATTTACGGGTTTCAACCAGTAAATCTTTAATTATTTATTCGAATACGATATAAAACATTGAAATTATTATCAACTTCATTAGTAAGAAATCATTTTCTTATCCTCTGCTTTCGGCTGAAAAAAAAAACATTTTGTCTACGTTCGAAAAATTACACTTAAGAAACGGACTCAGTTCAACTGGTTTTGGTTTTGAACTTTAAGTGTTCGATTAAAAGAAAAACAAGTGCGGGCTTTTAAGCCGTACAGGTTAAAGAAACCTGCTATGGGAAATTGTTGAATATTCAAAAATAAAAAAAACTTATTTTTTCTACCGAATTTATTACTTCTCTAGAATGTTTGTTTCAATCGCTTCGTGAGATCTTCCTCATTCTTTAATCAAATTTCATGTTTTACGAATAATTTTTAATCGTATCATGCTGGTTAATGACAAAACATAGACACATGATCTTATTATGTTTTTTTCGGCGAAAACATTTTTACTGTGTTTTATTACGCATTCCTTCAATGAATAGCATTCGAAAAGGAAGGCACAGTTGCTAGGTTTGTTGGAACGTCGTACTGTTAATCAGAATGGCGCCAGTTCAAATCCGTGCCACTAAATATCTCTTTAATGTTTCTTTTTTTATTTCCGTCAGATGCTCACATGGGCAGGACTGTATTTGCCACAACCTGTTTTTTCACATGCAAAATTACTGATTTTTCACGTGTCACTCAGCCACACTTTTAATATTTATATTTGAATTGAAAATACGTACAACCAAAAGGGGAGCGATGATCAAATTATCACAACGTTGTATTTAGCGAGGTTTTGTTACTGATGTCTTCAAATTACACGCCTTCTCTTGTGCGCTTACTTTTTTCCGTTCACTTTTTTCGGTTTTTCTTCGTAATATTCTTTTTTCGAAATTTTTAAAGAGCGAAATACCTTATGAAACGATTCGAAGTACAGTGCGGAGTTCCGCACGGGTCGACTAGTACCATTAGAAAGAACATATTTTTTCCTATAAAAATAAATTTTCTTTCCGATGTTGTTCTTTCAGATAAGCATGAAAAAATGAGCGTGAAATACTATTTGTCGTTTACGAGAAAATCTCGTTCTAAATTGAATGAAAGAATAAAAGAATGGTGATTACCATCGAAACCGGTGTATAAGTGATTTTGCAACTGTTATTAGTCAGAAATCGTTTTTTTTTTTCTCTTTTAAGAAGTTATTCTTCAAATTAAATATAATAGAAACAGAAAAACATCCTGTTCTGGAAACAGACTGATACATCAGACAAAACAAGATGTTTTCTGTTTTTACCGTATTTCATTTGCAAAATAGGTTTTTAAAAGATAAATAAAAAAACTATTTCTGGCTAGTTACATTTGCAAAATCACAAAAGTTGGTTTCCATGGCAATCACCATTCTTTATTCATTGTGGAACGATATGGTCTCGTAAACGGCAAAAAAGTATTTCGAGTTCATTTTTTCATGCTTATCTGAAAGAACACCATCGGAAAGCAAATTCAGTTTTACAGGAAAAAACGTGTTCTTTCTAATGGTACAAACGAAAAGAAGCTGAAAGGTGACAAACTTGAGCTACATCGCATTGAAAATTGGCTTTTTTTCATGTAAACGATTTTAATAGTCACTTTGGATGGCAATAGAGATCGGCTTTTAGAAAATCTATATTTACGCTCTGCAACTTTTACTCATCAAAACAATGTGTATTTACAATAGAATTACTAAGTATGAGCTTTTGATTTATTTTTGTTCAGAATTAATGACATTCTAAAATCCGGGAAAAAGTTTTTCACTGCGTTTTGTCAAGACTTTGCATACGTGCTACACAAAAGTTTATGAACTCAAACTTACAAAAATACTAGAACGTATTTACAACCAAAAGTACTTTAAGTTCCTGAAATTTCAGACTTCCAGTGAGAAAAATTTTTCCACAACCTGACCTTAAACGTGGCAAATCGTTACGACAGACAGAATTTAAAGCTATTTTTTTTCCTTATTCGAAAGTTCACCATCGAAGAAAAAACTTATTTTGATAGGAAAAATGTGTTCGATGGTATAAACGAAAAGAAGATACGAGGTGACAAACTTGAGCTACAGCGCTTAGAAAAAAGGCTATTTTTCACTTGAACGGTTTTGATAGTAACTTTGGATGACAATATCTTTTCGAAAATAGATATTTAAGCTCTGACAACTGTAACCCATTAAAAACAAGTGCTTTTACAATGTAATCACGAAGTACGAACCCTTTACGACAGCCTAAAATCCAGGAAAAAAATTCCCCACCGCGCTTTTTCAGGAGTTTACGCGCGTGCTATAAAAAATATGAGCTCAAATGCACAAAAATAAATGAGTATATTCTGCCATGTGCAGGTAAAACGGCAGTAACTGCTGATTTTTTTATTTTCATTTTTTTGCATTTTTGAAATCTTTATTACTACAGTTTTATGGTACAAACATTTTTATTTGGCTGCCGCAGAAAAAAAAAGCATTTTTTAATCAGTGTTAATTAGCAGTAACTGCTTTTTTAGCAACATTTTGCGGGAAGTCGGCATTATGTACTTACTGCTCTTTACCTACCCATGGAAGAACGAAAACTTTCTCCTGTGGTCTGGTAAACGGCAGTAACTGCTTTTGTCGCTACATTTTGCAGGGGATTGGCAGAATGCACTTACTGCTCTTTACCTGCACACGGAAGTACGGAAACTTTCTCCCGTGGGCAGGCAAACGACAGTAACTGCAAATTTTTTGATTTTCATGAAATTTTTTGCCTATGATCGTTCTGCCGTTTGAGGGTAAATGTCAGTAACTGCAATTTTTTCCATTTTCTTTCTTTCTTTCTTTCTTCTTTTTTTTTTTTTTTTTTTTGAATTTTTCAAATCTATGTTTCTTTAGTTTTATGGTGCAAACATGTTTATTTGGTTAGCACTAAATAAAAGCATTTTATTTAAAATCAGTGGTGATTAGCAGTAACTGATATTATCGCTACATTATGCAGGTAATCAGCAGTATGTACTTATTGCTCTATACCTGCCCATAACTATTGTCCGGAGAATGGAACATAAATGAATCGCCGCCAAAACTTGAACCAAGACGCATAAACGGTTTTCGCGATTTCTTTTTAGCTCAACTAAGCGCAAGCAGTAACGTCCCGATGGGAGGTCATTGTGTGACCTCTCAAAAATTTCCTTGATTTGGCAAATTTAGGGAAAATATTGCATTTTTTGAAATGATTCCTAGTCGCTTCTCATTAGATGTAGGTATGCGTGCCAGGTCGTATTTTATCTTTCGGCAAAATTAAGGAATTACCGTCTCTCGTCCTCGAGCGAAAGAGATACTTAAAAGGGGGAGATACTTGGGGAAAAACTCATACTTTATTTCAAATAAAGTCGAAGAAAACGTTTTGTAATTTCACAGCCCTCAAACATTAAAAAAAAAAAATCTTTGATTCTTCATATCCGTGTTCTAAAAACAAGAAAGCAAAATTAGTTTTTGCTATTGTACAGTTATAGAAGATAACATACGAGTAAACATAAGTAATGCTTGGCAGACGATAAATAAACGTGTAGCAACAAAACGATTCTGTTCCATTTGCTTTGTTCTGTCTCAGACGACATTTTTCACAATTTTTAATATATACTAAGCTACTGCACTTTTAGTAGTTCGATGAGAGCCATTGTTAACACACGAAGCATTTCTTTTGCCTAAATTTTCATGGATATTTATTGCTTTAGAGCAAAATGCGGAACATTAAGCGATTCGTCGTAGTTTTAAAAATGCGTAAAGAATCTTCCAGTTGCCAAGTGACAACGCAGAAATTAAAGAGTTTTCGACAGTGCCGTTAAGCAATCAAAACATATGCCTTGTCGACTATTCGGTGTCAATATTTGAATTTTGAGTAAATGTATTTGATTTTCACGGTTTTGAACATGTTGTGGCTTCCTCCAACAACAACAAATTGACTGTCAACAGCATGACAACAAACTTCCGTGGTTTCCCTGTAAGACAATTTCAATGGAAACTGAAATCCATGGCAAGACCGTACATAGAGGACATCGTTAAAGTTGAGTTTCGCCGAGGTTCCCGGAATCTCTTTTACAAAGTGAATCATGAAGATAATCTATTCAAGGAATTTGATTTCCTAAAAAATAATTTTCATCTGAAGACTTCTATGTCTGCATCCCCCCCCCCTTTCGTCCGCGATTTTGAGGAATTCCAATTAAGAAGAAACATGACAGAAGATTTAGTAGATGCGCAAAAAAAAAAAAAAAAACTACTGAAGTTTTTTTCTATTCAGTGTTTAAAAAGGTAAAACACAAAAATGAGTTCGTTGTAGTAAGGAGTGTTTAAATCAGCCAGTATATCTGGTATCTAAGGAGGTACGTAAATGTGTTTTGGATTAAATTTATATCAAGTGGATGTAGGTCGATACTCTATTTAAATTATGTCCTCTTTAATAATAAATTTATAACCAACATATGTATACATATATATATATATATAAATATACATGTATATTTATTAATTTATTTTTATATTGGCATAAAAACATTTGTGTAAAAAATAAATTTTTATTTTATTTTTAAATTACATTTCATTTATTTATATTAAATTTATGTCTCGTGTATACACGGTATATATTAATTTTTTAAAATAAAATATATTATTCACATTGCAATAAATATACTTCGTAATGACATATCTACTCCGTATTATGTTGAATTTGTAATTATTGGTCATTCAATAGTACATTGTGCAGTTACTGCTGATTACCAGTAAAAGTGCATGAAAATTACTACTGCGAAGAGCAGGTAAACGGCAGTATCTGCTTTAATTAAAATTTTGATTGCAAAATCAAAATGAAACAGACTGCCCAAAAAATACTTCGATAAAAACATATAGAATAGCCTAAAATCAAATTTCAATATTTTATTGATGTTTGTGGGAAATCAAAAACGCGTTTCTTCAAATATCTCGAAAACTCATTTTTGTAGATACTGCCGTTTACCTGCACACGGCAGTATTAGCAGCCAACTGTACTTAAAGCTCGAAAAATTTCAGGGTTCCAGGGTGATAAATTTTTCTGCAAACTTTGACTAAAGGTGGCATTTTGTCACAAAAAGCTTATCCGCCATTTTGGATAATTTTTTTTTGGGAGATTCTAGATCCTCAGGATTTGGATCTTGGAAGCTGAAAATGTGCATAGGTTAGTTTCAAAGGCATCTCTACATCTATATAAAACTTCACCCAAATTGGAGATGGTCGAGTGGAAACCACTAGGTCACTTCTCAAAAAAAAAAAAAAAAAAAAAACATTAATTTAAGAAATCAAGATTTCTAGTAGTTTTAAGCAATTTAGTTTCAAATATTACAATAAGCGCAAACAATTTTTAATATATGTTTACTGGTTAGTTTTTTTTTTTTTTTAAGATTATTAAGGCTTACTTAAAGCTCGAAAATTTTACTCCTAAATAATGAAATTTTTATGATGTGTCAAATCTTATTATTGATTATGAGGTTTTTGCACCACCACGCAACAGTTATGTAAGCAAACTTTGTGAGACTTTTGTGGCATGAAAAATCATTAAACTGAGATTTTAAATCAATTGTTAGTATGTTTTCCTCAAATTTTAAGTTGAGTTAATTTCCTTGCCAGGGTGTGACATGTTCCTTTATGATTCTTGCTTGTTTAAAGTACACCTCGGCAACAGAAGAGAATCAACACAAAAATTTGAAAGAACGTTCTAATTACTGATTCAAAATCAAAATTTAATTCTCTCTCTTGCCACAAAGCTTGCACAAAAATAGTTTTCAGAACTGGTGCGTGGTGGCGTATAAGCGATATAGTAAACCAATAGTCACATATATTAATGACATTTTATAACTTTGAAGAATCGCTAATCTGCACTTAAATTTTCGAAATTTAAGTATACTGTTAAAACTACAGGATGCATTCGGCACCTTTCAGGGGAGAAACGCTTGTTCACCAGCGGCACCCAATACGGAGCCGAAATCGAAATAAATCGAGCCGAAAATTTATGATATTCTACGTTTTGGACATTTTTCACGTTGAACTCGATACTGGAAATGATTAAAACATGTAATTACAGCATTTGATCATATTTCAGAGTTTTCAACATAGTTAAGAAATGCTCATTGCTCTAACTCAGTGTTTCTCAATCTCTTTTGACTCACGGCGCGGTAAAAGCAAATGAAAAACTTTGCGAACCAGTGAAATCTTTATCGTTTTCTTAAAAATTCATAAAATAAATAATATTAATAATAACTCTGGGGCCGTTAAAAACATGTGAAAAATTTAGAGTTCTGACGAGTTTTTTTTTTTACAAAAAGTAATGTTAAGAATTAAGGAAAACAATAAATATCTACCCCTTTACTTGGTATCAAAGATCTGTCCACTAATCGTTATAATTTAAAGACGAGTAAATATTTTAAATAATGTGAGAAATTATACATTTACTAAAACATGGACGCATTCCGAAAATGACGCATAGCTGTACTTATGGATTATTTACGTGAAGAGCCGAAAATATTCAGGGGATATTACAGTTACGGAAAAACAAAATCGTTTCATAAAACGTTAATCAAGAGTAACAAAATAAAATGCACATGAAGTTTTTCGATAGTTAAAAAAGCCAAAAGAAATTTCTAACGCCTATCGAGACATTAACCACTAACAGGATATGATTCTAACACTTGAATGAAAAAGCAAAAAAAAAAAAAAAAAAAGAGCTAGACTGAGAGAGATTTTTTTCCCGCTAGCTTTCTGTTATAATCTACGAAGAACAAGAATCATTTTTATTAAGATTCTCACTTGTTGAATATTGATAATCATATTAGAAGGTGTTTTTTTTTTTTTTTTTGGTGATTAATAAAAGCTGCTTATCGAGTACTCAAGAAATTTAACGGTTAACGGAAACTAAAAGACAGTAACGGTAACTGAAATGCAATAAATGCACTTTTAAGCACTTAACTATGTTTTGAAAGTCCTAAAAGCTACAAAGTGATCAAAGCTGTACTTACTTGTAATTTCGGATAATTAATCCAAGAAAAGTTGTGTTGTTAATCCAATAGTGTACTTCATTCAATGTGAACAGACACACAAACGCAATCATCATTTGTCCGCCCATATTGAGGTGGTTGAAATGAATGTCTAAGGCAAAAACGCATTGCGCAATGAGTCTTTTTGCGATTACATGCTGTTTCGGCTCCTCTGCTCTATTTTCTAGCCTGCATTGCACCTTCAGGCACTATGCTTTAACCTTTACAGGGAATATTTTCACTCGTCTGGAACCCCTGGTTATAAACAGGTGTACGCAATAGTGTTTCAAACTACCGAAACAAATCAGAAAACAAAAAATACAAATGTTTTGCGCATACTGTAGTATTTGAGATTAATCAGTTTAGAGTAGTATTCTAGTAAAGGGTAGTATCAGTAAATTTTTCCTTTTTTTTCATTTTTGTCATCTTGTACAAACTTTCTTTGGCTGAAAATAAAGAACGGGGGGGGGGGGACAAAACGTCAAATCCCAGTTTTTCACTATTATTAAGTATGAAATCAAAAACGCATTTCTTCAAATATCTCAGAAACTCATTTCTGCAGATACTGCCTTCTACCTTCCCACGGCAGTACTACGTAATACCTTGATTCCCCCCCCCCCCCTTTTTTTTGAGTTGCTGCTGCGGTGCAATATGTTTTCTATCCCTACTTTAAGTTTTCGCCCATGAGTTTGGAAAACACCTTGTACTCGTATATTCTTTTCACAACTGCGTATCTGGCAGTGAAGATTGCTTGATGGTAAAAATTGAGTCGAATGTTACTAAATTTTTACAGCATAGTTAGCGAGAGGAAAGAGGAGACACCTTGGAATAATTTTCATGTGTTTTCTTTCATTTTCTGTTAAAAGAAAATTTAAGGTACGACACATTATTTTGGCAATTTTTCGATTTCATTGTAGTTTTTTTTTTTTTTTCAAAGTTCATTTTTTGGTCAAAAGATAGCAAAAAACTGCGTTGAATGAGAGCAGCAATTATCTATTACAAATTGTTTTATCCCTGATACCTCAATTGATGATGTCCTCATTTATTTAGTGGTGTTTCTTCAGCTTGATTGTATTTGTTGCCATTTTATGTGTAAACTCTTTTATGTTCAAAATACCAACGATTTTTTTTAATGTTGTCTTATAGAACAAGATGTTAAACTGTAATTGTGTGTGTGTGTGTGTGTGGTGGTGTGTGTGTGCTGTTTTATCTCGTCAGCTCACAAAAATTCCTTCGCTATCTCATTCGAACTGTCTGATTAGTTGACAGGAATGAGTCTGAGTCCTCTTTCTACAATAAACTTTTTATCCTCCAACGTAAGAAATAAGAATACCTATATCTGAAAATGACCGCTTTAAGGGGGGGAAACCAGTTTATACCGCTTCAAAAATCCTTTTTTTTTTTTTTTTAATGTCATGAAATATTAGTCAACCTATTCAAGAATATGTTGCCAAAATTTGGGCGAAAAATTCCGAGTAGTTCCGATGCCAATGAGCACTTAAAGTGACTTTGGAGATTCGAAAACTTTCGCACATCTCGAAACAACTTTTTTTTCAACTGGTGTGCATTCTAGCTCAAAGAGTTTTTGACCAATCGTTCTTGAAAATTTTGTGAATGTTCTTTATTCAATTATACTCTTTATGAATCTAACTCTTCGAAGATGTTATTAATAAAATATTTTTTTTCAACGCAAGAAGTGTGAAAAAAAAAATGGTAGAAAAACATAACATTGTAATCAAACACCTCAAAAACATGCAATTTTCAACTTTTTTTGATCACAATTAGGTTCATATTCTAGGGAAATATTTTGGTTTACGAGAAAGGAACAATTGCAATGATTACAGGCAAAAATTGTGGCTTCGGTAATGCACACCGGCAACAAGCTCTGATGGCGACCGCCCATGGACAGCAACTTCTAACTCCACTAATTCTGGTGGAAATGACTTCAAAAAACTACGAAGTGTACTTCAAAAGATGAATAAAATATCCTTCAAGTTTAAAGGAATTGTGATTATTTCTTTCAGTTAAAAAACAAATCACGAAAAACACTGAAATATCGGCCTCCTAAATTGGGTTTTCCCCCTTAAAGATTTTTAAGCGATTATTTAGATGAAATAACTTTTCGGTATGAAATTTTTAGGTTAGACGAAATCTCCAAAGCATAAGTTCGTCTTCTTAACTACTAGCTCATTGTATTATGTTTTATTAGGTTTAGTAAGGAAAAGTTGTATTTTCCGGCGTACTTTAGAAAAAAAAAACTTTTTTAAATACTAACCTGTGTTCATGCAAAAAAAAAAAAATAAATAAATAAATAAATAAATAAATAAAATAAAAATCTGGAGTCCATCTTACTAAAAAAGAGATACTTGTAACCAATATAACAATATCATGGAACAATTTTATTTACTTCTTCCATTTTCTTGCCTTCCACAAATAAAGTCTTGAAACTTTATGAAATATACATTGCTATTCTTTTCATTTCAATACAGGCGATGATTAAGATTCAAAATCATTACAAAGGTACAAAAGTCCTAATGATCGCATTTAGTTCTGTCAATGTCACAATTTTTTCTCGCATACATTAGTTTATAACTTAAGATTGAAATAAAGAATTTATTTTAAATGAACGTACATTAAAAATAAACATTTTTAAGCTTTTTTATGCCTTTAAATCCATAAGTATTTTTATTTCTAATATCTAAAATACGAGTTAGGCTAATACTACTACACTTGTTACTAGTGCGTAGCTGATTTTAATATTTATTTCACTATTATATCGCTACTTTATGTCTAAAAATTACGCTGTTTATGTTATTCATGTAAGAGTTGTTACAAATACTTTTTCAACTATAAAAGTTGTTTTCTCTAAAGTTCCACTCTTGTTAAATTTTTCTCTTTGCTTTGAGTTTTAAATAATTTCCTTTTTCTTCTTGCTGAAGGTGCAACTGTCCTAAATAGAGTGTTTCCGAGGTCTTTGGCCAAACACTCGCTCTCTTGGCGCCAGAACACGATTCTGGAAAAATGTGCTTGCTGGCTTTTAATGGATTTGGCTGGAGTTTGAATACTTTGGCCAAGCAATCGAATTTAAAAAAAAAAAGAGAGACGAGTGAGAGAAAAAAGGAAGAGAAACGTTAGCTTTTTTCTTCCAGATTAGAAAATATTTTTTAGCGCAAGAAAAAAAAATATGCTAGGTTTAAAGTTTAAGTGTTCTGTTGGGTATGCTAACAATCCCCAAAGATTTGAAACTGTTGGCACATGAGATTCAGTTATGTTTCAGAGTTAAATTTTCCTGATGGGATACTGAGCATTTGAAGAAATAAAAAAGTCCACAAAATGAAACATTGAGCCTTGTAAATATTTAAGTATTTATATATAAAATATTAAATATTTTTAGGACAAATGTTTAAACTTACGAAATAAGATTGAATCTGAAACTTATACTTTAAAGAGATCGTCTTTAACTTACGTTTTATATGTTGTGCTCATAAACAGCCAACTTATTGCATAAACGGTTATTTTATGTGTATATACATTTGATAACAAAAAAAAATCGACGCACCAAGAAGGAGTAATCCGATTGAGACAAAAATTGGTGAATAGGAATACTATGCACAGAATAGTAAATGATTAAATTTTCAGAACAATTGAATAATTTATGTCAGAGTTACAGCAACAAGTTCAATAAGGTACTGACCCGCCTCTAGTCTGGATACAAGCTGAAGCACGGCGTGGCAAAAACCGATAAAGCTCCCGGAGGGTGTCCTGCGGTATTTCCGGCAAAACTCGCTTCAATTGTCGGACGAGGTTATCAACATTCCTTGCCAGATGCAATCGCCATACCATCATATCCCAGACATGCTCGATGGGAGAGAGATCTGGCGATCTGGGCAGGCCAAGAAAAAGTCTGACAAGCTTGCAGACAGTTCATAGCAACACGTGCCGTATGTTATCTGGCATTGTCCTGCTGAAAACCAGCCGAGAGTACTGCAAAAGGAACGGCAGCAAAACAGGTCTCAGGATGTCGTCAACGTACCACTGTGCAGTAAGTGTACCTCTAATTACGACCAAAGGGGTCCAGTTATCAAAGGAAATGACACCTCAGACCGTAATGCCTTGTTGAGGGCCAGTGTGGCGTGCAAAAGTGAAACCAGGATCCCCCCTCTACACTGGGTGTCTCCAAACACATCTTCGATGATCGTCATGACACAGTTGGAAGCGGGATTCGTCGCTAACGACAATACGTAACCAGTCGGCACCATTCCAACCTGATCGAGCCATGCACCACTGTAATCTGGCTCGGCAGTGTGTAGGCGTCAGTGGCAGGTGGCATAACGGTCAGCGCGAGCGTAGATTTCGCTGTCCCAACTGTCTGTAAATGGTCATGATGGACACTGGTGTTTGGGTTGAATGTCTGATGGTTCATAGAGATGAAGAAAGCGCTGTGACAGCTGATCAGACAATCACTCTGTCATCACGATCTGTTGTGACCCTAGGTCGACCGCTACCATTCTGACGCTAAACTCTGCCATTTTCCATTCATCCTTGCCATCATCTTCGAATCGCTGCATCACTTCGACTCAAATGACGAGCGATTCTCCGATTTGACCAACCGGCCTCTTCCAATACAATGATAAGACCTCTTTTAAACTCTGAGAGTTGCTCGTAATGAACACGAACCATGCGGCGAGGCATTTTTAAGTTGTTGAAAGGTAATCTGAATCGCAATCAAACCGAAAGATTTAACAACTGTTGAAGAACTGCTCTTTATATACATCTGCTGGATGCGCAGTTTTGATGCCCTGGAGATCAAACAATTCATTCATTGGACACCAAATTTTAATCATTTGCATATCTGGTCAAAACACTCATGCATACAAAATTTGAAAGCAATCGGATTATTGCTTCTTGGTGCGTCGATTTTTTTGTTATAGAGTGTGTATATATATATATATATATATATATATATATATATATATATATATATATGTATATGTGTGTATATATATATATATATATATATATATATATGTATATGTGTGTATATATATATATATATATATATATGTATATGTGTGTATATATATATATATATATATATATATATATGTATATGTGTGTATATATATATATATATATGTATATGTGTGTATATATATATATATATATGTATATGTGTGTGTATATATATATATATATATATATGTATATGTGTATATATATATATATATATATATATATATATATATATATATATATATATATATATATATATATATATATATATATATATATATATATATATATTAGGGTGGTCCTTATTTATATGGGAATTTTTTTTTCGGAATTCAAATAGTGACGCCCCCTAGTTTTATTACAGTATAATAAAAAGTAACGTGGGAAAAATTTGAACTCAATCGGTCAATAATAACACGTGACCCAAGGCCGTTGAACTTTAACACTTTTGATAATTTACACACAAATCTTCGAGTTTTTACTTCAGACCCAGTACATCGTTTCTCCTAGGTTTGCAAAATATTTTTACAGTAAGGTAGCACTAAAATTACTCTTTTCAATTACTTTAAATCATTTAAAGATTTTACGTTGAGTAAGAATGAAATAATGCTTTAGAAACGTTCCTTAATCGTACGCTTTTCTCAATGTGTCTCGATAGTGTGTATTTTTTCCGATAGTCTTGGACGGTCTGTAAAATCAATTGTTTTTGCCACTTCTGTTTGGTTAGTTAGTTGTGAAATTCTTCAATTAATTGTTCTCCTCTTTCAATTGTATCATTCACAATTTTCAGTATTTTAACAATCTCTCTTTCCTTTAAATAGCTTCCTTAATTGTCCCGTGAATCAGGATCAAATAGGAAAAAAATCTTTTAGTATTTGTAACTTAACAAACAGTTTTATTGACTCGTAATTGATTCTATAAAGAGGAAGATCTTTACTAAAAAAAGTATTCCAAATCATCTACTGTTATCTGAAATTTGTTAAACAGTCATCAGACACGTCTTCCTTATCACAAGCATTTTTTGGACTAGTCATTTCCTATCTTCCAAGTTAATTCCTTCATCTATTACCGAAAAAGCTACTAGTTTATCCCCTAAATACTAGGGCTCGACCGATGGCATTTTTTGGCCGATGGGCCGATGCCGATTGTTGGCCGATTGTTCAAAGGTGGCCGATGGCCGATTGTTTTCCTCAAATGACCGATTGCCGATGGCCGATGCTGTTGGCCGATGGCAAAAAAAAAAAAATCTAACAGAAAAAAAATTGATAAGATTGTCAGGGATTTAAAGGATCATTGATTCATTTCACTTTACTTCCTTTCAATGAATAAGGAATTGTAATCCCCCCCCCCCCCAAAAAAAAAATCAGATTTCGACCTAAATTTTTATTTTACGATCATCCAATTTAAAGTTCACAAGTTTTTTCGGCGCACATGTACATGCATATGTACCTAAGAACACATAGATGACCGAAATATCCATTTTGAACGTCTCCTTCGTAAATTATCGCAAATTCTCTTGTGATGTCTTCATGCGCGTCAACTTACGTCACTCAAAAACGTTATGAAATAGTAAGTTGAAAACTCATACGTATGTAGTATGATCTAAAAGTTTGAGGACAAGTTGCATAAAAATTTACCGTGAATAGTTCGCATTACCGAAGTACATCTATATACAAAATAGTCACCTTGAACGACTATGCACTTCTGCCAACGTTCGTATAGCTTTTAGAAGGACTCCTGGCAGACATTTATCGCAACCTCCTGTAAGGCCTCTTGCGCTGCTGCTTTAACTTCATCGTGGGGAAGAAGGCGACTTTCATGTTGAGGATGCACGGTTCGATTGGTCAATACTCTGATAAGACAAACAAATAACATAACGTTTCGTCGGACTTAGCTCCGAGTTACTTTTACCTGTTCCCAGCAAAAAAAAAAAAACATTTGCATGGACGCCGCTTTCTTCCGTTAGGAGAAGATAAAGCTGCATCACAGAAGTTAGGGAAAAATGGCTTCCAGGACTGTTTCCAAAAGTTATACGAACACTGGCAGAAGTACATAATCCCTCAAGATGACCTTTTGAAGGTGGATGTGCTTCGGTAATGTGAACTATTCTGGGTGAGGTTTTATACAGCTTGTCCCCCGAACTTTTGGATCGTACTACGTACAATATGTATAGGGTGTAGTTATCCTTCTCCTTTTTTGACTGCTGTATGATGGAAGACAAAGAACAACAGCCAAAAAAAAAGGAAGAAAAACAAAGAGACTGTTTAATAAACAATTGATTTTTTTTAATTGAACATATAACTAAGATTTCAGTAATATTGTAATAATGCATGGATTTAGGTAAACTAAACATAGTTAAAAAATATTAAATTATGTTGTTTAATCATTCAAAAAAAAATTAAGAATAAAACTATGAAACCGTCAACAAATTACGCAATTAAAGTGGAAAGATTGCACGTAGACATTTTTTAGTCATTAAATTAAACAAAAAATGTAACAGATAAAGTACAATATTAAATCATAATAGGAATATTTTTATACATATTTAAAATTTATGAGTAGAAAAGTTTGCATTTTTCATAAAATGTATAACAGTGACATAAATTTTGCGGAAAAAAGAAATAGCCATGAAAACAGCGAGATTCTTAAAACGCAGCTACAATAAACAAACTCAATATTTACACCACCAAGTTAATAACTGAATACATATACTACTTGATCTGATGTTTGCACACGTAATATTGAACAATTTGATTGTTTAATCTTTTATGAAGCACTACAAACAAGTTCAAATTAAGTTTTTCAATTTAACAATAATTTTCTGAAATTTAAAAAATTGCATAATAGAAAATCCTTGAAACTTTTCTATAACATATTATTAAACATATGATGAAAACCAAAATAACTTATTCATTGATTTTAAATAAATACATAAAAATAGTTACTTACAACAGAAAAAAAAAATCAATCGCTATTAATGATGCAAAAAAGATGACGCATAACAAAATATAGGTGAAACAAGTATAAGAAATACGCAAAATGACATTTCTTGACCAAACTAAAGAATTGCTAAATATTTAATAAATGCTTGAAACGACGAGGGTGGGTTAGGGGGGTCACCCTCTGATTTTGGAGTAACTCACAACGTTAAACTTCGGCCCCAACTTCGGCTTATTTTTTTTAGTACAGAACCGCTACCACCAACGCCTCGGAAGAGTTTCTGAATCTACTTCAGCATTTCCGAAGAAAAAAATTCAAAACTCCCTTTGTTTTCCGAATTATGTCACCAATCAAAACGTCTTTACCAATTTCTTACATTAATGCTCTAAATTCTTCCTAAACAATAGACAAAGCTTGAAAAAAAAAATCTCTAATTTTATGAATGGTGTTAGTTTTAAACAACTCAGAAGTACAACTAGAGTTAAATTTCAGAAATTGAGGGAGTGGGAGGAGGGGCACGCAAGTGCTCTCGGAAATACAAAAAATAGTCGTAAAAAATAGAATTCAAAATAATCATAAACATTCAGCAGAAAAACCCTTCTAAAACTTGCACCCGAGTTTGTTTTGACGTGCAGTGGCGGATTTAAAATATAGCATAACTTTCAATTGCGCGAGAGGCCCCATAACCATAGGGACACCGCAGGAGTTAAATAAATGCTTATGGTAAATGTTTACAACTTCTGTGATAGAGATATAGGGCCCCAAAATGTATTTCGATGGGCCCCAAACTTGTAGCTCCGCCGAAGCGATACAGAAAAGACAGCGTTACTGTGATTCATATTACAAATGTCGAAATATAAAAAATTATCGTCTGTTCAACGGGAATCTAACAAAATAAAACAAAACCGGTTTCGCCATCTTATATTTGTTTCCTTGGTCTCCATTTCTGCAATACATCACCAAATGATCGTCAGTCTGAGACGCTATGTTAGTTTTGCATTGAAATAAGTAATTAATACCCACAAAAAATCAGTTAATAGGCTTTTTAGAACACCCGATCAAAAACAAAAAGTGAAGTGCACAACTGGAGCGTGCGCACATCCAACATGCGAAAATTTAGCCTTCTACAGCTTACTATTTTTCAGTTATGATTTATGAGAGATACATACGTACATCCAGCCGCAAGAAACAACGCAATAATTAACTTGTTTGGTACCTGAATGCAGTATTAAAATCTCTTTCAGGGGTGACTAAAATAGAAATTCATACTGAAATTTAAGTAAATAAGTAAGGAGGATAAAATACCTCCCGCGGTCCAAACAGGCAGAAGTCCAACCTCTTCGGAGGCAATGGCACCCCCTTTCCAATGAATAGTGCAAAAAGTAAAAGGTCCTTGAACTTTAGGAAAGCAGATTGGCCTCAATTCACATCAAAGCTTGAAGAATTCTGCGACTTTATTGAAAAATCCTCTCTCAACAACATGGTTTCTTCTTTCAACTCTTTCGTACAAAAAGCCGCAAAACTTTCCATTCCTAGGGGAAAGAGAAAAACCATCTGGGTGCCTTACTGGAAAGATAGCCACATTGAAGCGCTTATATCGGAAAGAGATGCTCTGTGCGCAGAGGTTCAGAAGAATAACACAGAAGAAAACAGAAGAAAATACATCAACAGCTGTCATAGAGTTGAAGAGGAAATATCCTTGTGCAAACGCCAGAAATGGGAAGATTTCTGTGCTACCTTAGATCCCAGAAGAACATCACAACACTGGAATATCATTAAGACCCTGAATAATAGAGCTTCGCAACCGCCGCAAGATGCTCAAGAAGCAAACTCCATTAACTGCCGTGGAAAACTGGCGCGCACGAATATTGAAAGTGCCAATATGCTAGCTGATTTCTACACTAACAACAGCAAGCTCATTTCTAGCAAATCAGACAAGGCGACCCTTAAGACCACAAGAAGACTAATCCAAAACTCTCTCAAGCACCCCAAGAACAACATTTTCTCTGATACTTTCACAGATGAAGAACTCGAGTCTTCCATCTCAAAACTCGATCCAAAGAAAGCTCCAGGCGCTGACCTAATTTTCGGCTACATGATCCAACACTTCGGTCACAAAGCCAAGAAAAAGCTACTAGATATATTCAATCTCTCCTGGACTTCCGGCAAGTTCCCAAAGATTTGAAAAATCTCCACTGTCATTCCGATTCTAAAGACAAGCAAAAATGCCTCTGACTGCAAGAGCTACAGGCCGATTTCGCTTACCAGCAAGCACACTGTGCAAGCTTATGGAGCGAATGATTCACTATAGAATCATGAAATGGCTAATTCAACACAGAAAATTACACTTCTACCAGACGGCCTACCGAGCCCATCACAGCACAGCGGATCAGCTCTTTTACCTTTGCCAATCAATAATTGATGGACTCCAGAAAAAACCTCATGAAAAGACGGTCGCTGTCTTTCTCGACCTGTCTTCTGCTTTTGACCGTGTTTGGCGACAAAAACTCATCCACATTACCCATGAAGCTGGCATCGAGGACAATGCACTTGTATGGATAAATGACTTCTTGAGAAACAGACGCTTCGCAGTCAGATTCAATGGAGCACTCTCTAAGACCTGCAAAACTCGGGCTGGTGTACCACAGGGCTCTGTCTTGAGCCCTCTGCTGTTTCTCCTTTACATGAACACAGTTGACTCCTATATTCATAAGAATACCAAAATCGCCTGCTATGCAGATGATATTGCCATTTGGTGCACAAGTCAAGATCTTAAAACCTCCCAGAAATTTCTGAATCTTAGTCTTAAGGGCATTGCAACATGGGCTACAGATCTCAAACTTACTATTAACCCCAATAAGTCTAACTACTGTGTTTTTTCAACTGATCGGAAAAATCGTGGATCCTTCCAACTGGACTTAAGAATTGAAGACTCCGTTATTAAGAGCGTCGAAAATCCCAAATACCTGGGAGTGTTTCTAGATCCAGAACTGAGATTTACAAAACATACGAAAATCACAGCAAACAAAAGTCTAAAGAAATTGAACATCCTCCGCAAACTCTGCGGCACCAAATGGGGCTCAAGATCATCAACGTTAAAAAGTACCTACTGCACCGTCATCAGGCCAGTACTCGAGTACTGTTCCCCCATTTGGGCACATGCATCCGAATCTGCAAAGAGACTTTAGACTCAGTCCAATATAGAGCTTCCAAAATCATCATTGGTGCAGTATCCTCTGCTAATAACACCAAGGCTGAACTCGAAAGTGGTCTTGTTTCCCTCGAGAACAGACGCAAACTTGCTACTGTAAAGTTCACAAATAAAATCAGAAGCCACAATAAAGACCACATTGCCCACAGAGCCTTCAACGCTTGGACAGGCACATCAAGGCTTCAGAGATCATCAACGCTGCAGTTAGACAGGGATATCAGAAGAGCCATTGGTCTTGCCCATTCCTCCCTGGACATAACTCAAGAACCACTCTCTACTTTTAGACCTCCAAAGAGTACTAAAATCAATACCTTCCTACTTGAACCATGCTCTAAGAAGGAACTAAATCAAATGTTATTACAGAAAGGCGAAGACACTATTCGTTCACTTGCAAAAGAAAACAGTGTATTAATCTACACAGATGGTTCCTCTGACATTGACTGTAATAGAGGTGGCGCAGGAATCTCCATCATTTATCCCTCAGGAAATAATGTCAAGCTTAAAATACCCACTGGCCACATCGCCTCAAACTTTACTAGCGAACTTGTTGCTATTAAAGAGGCTCTTGCTCATTGTCTTTCTTCCCCTACTCCTGAAGACCTAATAGAAGAAATCGTGATTTTTTCAGACTCAAAATCAGCACTTGAAGCCATACGTAACGGTATGACAAGACTGACACAAGAAATTAATTTTTTTCTCCACTCACTCAAAACAACCTGCATTCTCCAGTGGATCCCAGGTCATGTCGGAATCGAAGGAAATGAGTGTGCAGATGCCCTTGCAAAGGAGGCACGTGACCAAGACCAACCACTAACAGCCACCTTCAATGACGCTAATGCTGTAGCCAGGCGAAGGACCTATAATCAGCTTTTCAGCAAGGCAACAATCCCTGACCCCTCTACTGCCCAAGAAACCTCTCTTCTACAATAGCTAGGCTACGTACTGGACATTTCAAGAGCATGAAGATTCTACCAAATAATATTAAATCCTATCCCATCTGCAAGCACTGTCCCTATTCACAACTAACCCCGGACCATGTCTTTAATTGCCAGGCCATTATTCGCTCCCTCCTCCAACTTGGAGCACCACCACATGAAATCCTTTACAGTCATCGGGCTCCAGAATTAGCGGATCTTGTTTTTAAGACTTTTGGAGCCATTTAAACCTTTCGCACTCTGCACTTCTTTGGACACGACAGCAACAACAACAGTAAACAATTTTGTATGAAAACAATCTCCTCCTTTTACTTTGTATTAAAAAGTAAAACAACAAAGGTCCTTTTTTTTTTCAAAAACATCGGCCAATTCCATCGGCTTTTCGATGTTTTTAAGACCGATGGGCCGATGTTTCTTGCAAGTTAGCATCGGCCGCCGATGCCGATGGCTAGATTGTTGAACCATCAGCGCCGATGCATCAGCCAGGCCAATGCATCGGTCGAGTCCTACTAAATACCATAAGTGATTTATGAATTACTTTGTTAGAAAAAACTACCTGTAAAGCAAAAAAAAAAAAAACAGTAAATTCTCATAGTCGCAATTAGTTTTTGTAATAAAATTCAATCTGTTCAGTTGAGTTTCAGAATTTATGTCAAGAAATATTAAGTAGCATCCAATGCAGCGATGTAACAGAAGAAAAACTGGGCCAAGAAACTTGAGGGAGACCTATTTATGTCATTGTTAAATGACGAAATCAAGAGCAAACAAATGGATCAAGGAGATGTTTCTACTACTCTCCTTCCTTAATTCTTTTTTCTTCCTGAAGTTTTCTTGGCTTGGAGATAATTTTACTTACTTTTGTCTTTTATTCAGTACTATTCAGGGTATTTTGTATTACTATGCTAAGTTACAAAGCATTTAAATATTTAATACAACTTTTCTTCATTTGCAAATGTTGGGTAAAATATTTTCTGATCTATGTAAGTGGGGCAAAAATTAACTTTCCCCTCCTTTTGATTATTAGACTTATTTTTAGTGATAAGTGTGCAACACTACAACGTTTTCATGGCTACAGAAATTAGATTAAATTTATACAAAATTTTATAAATGAGAATTGAAACATTTTGTAATCAATAAAACGTAAGCTTATTGTAGCATTAATATGTGTATTAATAGCATTGTTATTATCTATCGCTCCTGCTCAAGCTTAACTCCTCTTTTTAATGAACATTGTTTCATGTGTTTCTACTATAGGGGAAAACGGGGCTCCGTGGAACAAATGGTTTTTTTTCCTGAAATTCAAATTTTAAAAATTAGAAAATTGCGTCATATTTTAGTTAACTTGCATGGCATCACCATGGAGACTAGCCACTGCAACATTTTATCTTGTAAGGAAGCGGTAGCTTTTTTATTTTTTAAAAATAGTTTTGCTGCATTTTTGCTAAGTTTTACTTTTTTTTAAGTTTGAGGTACAAATAGTTATTTAATAATTAATATCAACGCTTTAATTTAAAGCTGAAACTTTCTTAATTGTCTGTAGGGTAGACCGGCGCACTTTTACGGAGATTATTTTCAATGATGTTTCTAATTTTATTTTTTAACTTAGGAAATTTTAGACATTTTGGTTTTATGAAGCAGTTAATGGAGTCAAAATCAGTATACGTATTCAGTTGTTGCTCAGTTTATGTTTTTAACCGTTAGGAAAATTATTTTTGAGTCCAAGTCGGTTGCGTAAACTTGCCCCGGACACGGGGCACGTTTACGCAAATTAATTTTGACACCTAACGTGGTTCTGTTAGTGTTTGGAACATAATGTCTGAATAGTGTATAAAGGGGCATGGAGACATCACTATATGATTGTAAGTTTTAAGATACGAATGTGTAACATAATTAAAAATTAAACGTTAACTTTCAAAATTAATAGCCGGACAATCCTAAAAAGGTTTGAGACAGAATTGTCAGGGTCATGTTTAAGTAAGGAACAGTAAGAACGTGCTCAAAGATGCTCCGACGTCAACGCGTAAACTTGCCCTGTCGCCAAGTTTGGATTTATATTTAACGTGCAAAAAAATTGATTAACATTTCAGTTCATACAAATACAATTCTCAAAAACGGATAAAAGTTTGCTAATTTTTATATATTGGATCTTTCTTAACGATGTATTCTTTATTCAGAATACGTTTCAAAACGTTCAACACAAAATTTACTCAACTTCGTAGAAAACAGATTATTCTTTCTGCATGTTAGACCGAAGTTCGACTGATGCTCAAAAATTTGTGAGAATATTTGCTAGGGAGCAGCATCAATCTGTTATGGCTGTTGGCCGTCCAGTTATAATTCGTTTTGAAAAAAGGGCACTGCGTAAACGTGCCCCGGTCTACCCTTCGTACAACTTTTGATTCTTGATTTAAAAATTCTGCTTTGGGTGTTCAAAGTCTTAATTGGGATTCGGGATGCAAGCAGCAGTTATGTCATGACGATCAGGACAGCAGGGTGACTTTTAACTGATCTAGTGGAACCGGGTAACCACCTGTGAGTACTTGGTGTTCATTTCCGTTTCGACTTAAGGGTTTTTCTATAATATAGCTATTTTCCATGATTAATTGTCTCAATCATTTGTTCCAAATTTGGTAGCTTTACTTTTTGTATCTTTTTTTAATGCTTTTGCAAAACGAATTAAAAATACCTCAACTTGAGTTATTTTAAGTACCCCTGTGTTTTTTAACTGGCCCTAACTAGTTGATACAATAAAGCTAAAAGTAGCACCTGTGCGAGCTCAAAAAAAAAAAAAAAAAAGTCATTAAGAGTAAAGAAATTTTCCGAAATTGAAAGTGATTACAGGCCCTTGTCAGTAACATTAAGAGAGTTAATAAGGTATTATATAGCCTGATTTGCAATTCCTTAAACAATTTAACGTTTGAATTTGAAAATTAAAAGAGAAATCTAAAATGGAACTGGGGGAGGGGGGTGCCATTCCTTAAATTTAAATACAGAGAAGACTAACAGACTTTTTGGCCAAGTTCTACATGCCGGCAGACTCCCGTTGTTTTTTATTTTGTTTAAGTTCAAGTCTTTTCTAAAAAAATATTGTACGTTATGTTTTAACAAACAATAACAAAAATTTTATTAATTGTGTATTCTCCATTGCTGTTTATGACCTGCTCCCAACGTCAAACCAGTTGGTCGTTGGTCGCAAGGAACGATGTGCGTCTTTATGGTCGAAATTTCCACTTTTGAACTGGCATACCGATCCCGATCTACGCCAGTTTCTGCTATGGCGTCCTCTTCGTACATGACAGAAATCTCCCGAGTCGCTTCCGTGGCTTTGGCACCAAGATTTAACGCTTAAAAAAAGGTACCGAAAATGCATTTTTTGTTGCCTTGATACTCCGTTTAAATGATCTAAAAATTAACAAAAATGAACTCCAGGAAGAAAAAAATCAAACACAGTATCTTGCAGAGCAAGACATTTTCTTTCGAATAACACAAAACATTATGCCAAGACTTCATATTTTAAACATGATGATCAGAATGGGTGAAAAATGCATAGTTGGATTTCCTATCAAAACTTTTAAAAAGTTTAGCTTTTAACATTGAAGCTGGTGTGGTAGGATGCTGAGGAATTTTCAGAAACTTGAAAATGAGGAAAATAAGAGCTTGAATATTTCTGTCATTTTAATGAAACTTTTCCACCTTAAAAAAATGATTAAAAAAAAGTTCGTTATGAAAGTACTAAGTTTTAAGGGATTTTTAACGCTTGGCAGTAAGCAGACTAACAATATTCACACATAGAAGTATATTTTGCAGCTTTTACATAGACATCCCAAAACAACTTCGTATGAGTGTTTTTTTGCAAACTTGGAAAACTAATCTCATTTCGCACAGAAACCAATTTCAAGGGCAAGCGAATGATTGCATAGTGAATGAATTCCATCGTTTATCATTTTTATCTTTTTGCGAGCTCTCCGCTCGTTGACAAGGTACGGAGAATATTTTTAGCCCAGTGACAGCGCAACAACGCAATAACATACTCAGCTAATATCTCGTGATTGGAATTGACGAACACCTATGAAATGTAAAAATTCTCAAATGCACATGAAGTAAAATTTTCGAGAAAATAAGTTATGTAAAGCGACGGCAATTTGGGGGAGAAGTTCTGTTTATTTTGGTATTATCAATGCTAAACCGAATATATGGCAATTTAATGTAGGGGAATGTGGGGCAAAGAAATAATATTCTATTTTATAATAAAATTTACATTGAAACAGTATTTTTTATTTTTGGCAAAAAATTGCGTCTTCAAAAAAAAAAAGGAAATTTTCCACTTTTTTTTTTTTTTTTTCTATGGGGCAAAGTGAAAAAGGAATTATTTTACTAATGAAATATTTTCTATTCAACTATGGAAAATATTTTTGATCAAAGGAATAAGTAAATAAAAGGTTTAATGAGTAAATGAAAATATACTGAAACAATAAACTGAAAATTAAATTAGTTAATTAATTCACATATGATGAAAAATAAATGAACGGGTAAAAGAGTGAATGAATAAGAAAATAAGTGAGTGAATGAATAAATATATCAGGGACTAAGTAAACGGAGGAATGTAAATAAATGAATTCATAAATGAATACGTATGTGATTTAGTAAATGAATGAGCGAGTAAACAAAACAAACTACAGTGAAGGACTGTTAATACGTTTTTGAAGGGACTATATGAAAAAAGCGTACAAATGAAAAAACGTATAATAGGTTTAAGTTAATGCTTGTTAAACTCTACAGGGACCAATTTAAAAAACGTATAATTGATAAAAACGTATAAAAGAGAAACGTATAAACGGTGCTTCACTGTATTTCACTTTGCCTGCATGTACTTGACTGATTGTAGAAAATATTTAAAATAAAAATAAGCTTAATATTAACTAAATAAATGTTTCACAGAAGAAGGTCTCAATTAATACTTAAAATGTTAATAACAGGAACTTTATAATTTTATAATAACTAAAATAAATTTCGACTTACAACAAAATGTTACAACATGAGTATCAAGTTTTGAAAAATGCCTGCATTTTCATATGCTTTAATCTTTGGTGGAATTTTTTTACTGACTGGAATAGATTAAATGTCCTACTATATAGTTAAAATATGACCAGATAGGTGGCGCTAAAAGCAGAGAAAATATTTCACCGTTTTACTTGCCCCACTTTCCCCTACATTCGCTATGATGATATCTTGGACAGTAAACTCCCGATTATCCGCGGAATAGGGTGGCACGGTAACCGCGGATAAGCGAAAACTGCGGATGATCCGAATAACAGGTTTAAAACGATACAATAGCTAAAAAATATGAATAGCACTCACACATGCGTTTAAATTATTGCTAGAAACATTGCTACATTGTATCTACTAACATTTATTGTGTGTATATATATATATATATATATATATATATATATATATATATATATATATATATATATATATATATATATATAAAAGAAAGTCGTGTTAGTTACACCACTTATAACTCAAGAACGGCAGAACAGATTCGGCTGAAAATTGGTAGGGAGGTAGCTTAGAGCCAGGAGATGGACATAGGATACTTTTTATCCCGTTCTACAGCGTTCCCGTGTGACTTGACATGAAACATCAGTCACTATAAAACGTGGTATAACAAAAAAGAATCAGACTTGGAATAACAAAGCGCAAATGACAGCTATGTAATTGACGTAAAATGACAGCTATGTATTGACGTATGGATGACAATTTGATATTTGTAAGAAATCAATATTAAAACTATTTCTATTAAATAAATAATTAACAAGTGGATTGAAGTGAACTGAAGTTTAATTAATAATGCCGCGACCAAGACGATCGAATCTTTCCCGACAAAGCCGTAATGCAAGAAGAATACAAAATACTGCAAATGAAAGGACTGAAGAAGAACAAGAAATTGCACGTGAACAGCGCCGCGATAGTATGGCTCGACTTCGTGCTTCTCAATCACGAGAGCAAAGTGAAGCAGCCCGTGAAACAGCTCGGTTGGCAATGCAGAATCGTCGAGCGAACAACAGAAGGCAACAAATAGATAATTTGCGACGCAGAACAAGATATTTAGCTGATTTGAATCGAGCAGCGTTTCGATACGATTGCAGCAATGATTACAGCTTGCATCCTAGCGTTTGCATTGGGCAAATGGACGTTGTTTGCGAGTATTGTGGTGCATTAAAGTTTTCCGGAGAAACGCCTGGGTTATGCTGCCTTAATGGTAAAGTGAAATTGCCAGTGTTGACTCCGCCACATGAGCCATTGTATTCATTGCTTTGTGGCGAAACACAAGAATCACGCCACTTTCTTGCAAATACTCGAAAATACAATAGTTGTTTCCAAATGACGTCATTTGGGGCAGACATTATCGAAGAAGGAGGATTTAATCCGACATTTAAGGTATTTATTTTTGTACTTACATAGAATGTAGTTAAAGAATAACTTACTTTATCTATTGGTATGTATTATATTTGCTAATACTGAACTCTACTCTCCCACAGAAAAAGTGTTTATAACCCAGTTAATACTGTCTGGTTTTTATTTTGTAGATACAAGGACAGATTCACCATCGAATTGGATCATTACTACCTTTCGAAGATACACAGAATAAATTTTTACAAATATATTTCATGGGCAACATGGAAGAACAACTTGATCGACGCATAGGGATCAATGCAGGAATGAAGCGAGCAATTATTCAAGACTTGCAGTGTCTGCTTCATGAACATCATGCGTTGGTCAGGTTGTTTAAGAGTGCTTTAGAGCAAATGCCAAATGATGACTATAAAGTTGTCATCAAAGCAGATAAACGACCATCTGGAACACACGAACGCACATTTAATGCTCCAACAGTAGACGAAGTTGCCATCCTGATTGTTGGTGAACAATTGGAAAAACGCGATATTATGCTTACACGTCGCGATACTGGGCAACTGCAACAAATATCTGAAACTCATCGATCATATGACGCATTGCAATACCCACTGATGTTTTGGCAAGGAGAAGATGGATATTATTTTAATATTAAAATGATAAATCCATTGAATGGTAAAGTATCAGTATCTTAATAATGGTTAATGTCTGTATTATTTGTCTTTGAAATGGTTAATTATCAAATTTTGAATTTCAGGTGAAGAAACTACAAAGAAAGTTAGCTCAATGAATTATTATGCACATCGTTTGATGATTCGTCAAAATGCTGACAACTATTTGCTGCGGTTTCGTCGATTGTTTCAGCAGTATTGCGTTGACATGCATGTAAAAATAGAAACGGAACGTTTAACATTTATTAGGTTGAACCAAGCCAAACTGCGTTCTGAGGAGTACGTCCATTTACGTGATGCAGTTAGTACTGAAGGAAATGCAGCTAATATTGGTCGATTAACTATTCTGCCGGCGACGTACATTGGTAGCCCACGTCATATGCATGAATATGCACAAGATGCAATGACATATGTTCGTCATTACGGCCGGCCAGATCTCTTTATTACTTTTACCTGTAATCCAAAATGGATAGAAATTACTCAATTGCTGCTTCCCGGACAAACATCAAATGATAGACACGACATCACAGCACGTATATTCAGGCAAAAAATTCGGTCCCTGATGAGCTTTATTGTTAAACAACGCGTCTTTGGAGATACTCGATGCTGGATGTATTCAATCGAATGGCAAAAGCGAGGCCTGCCGCACGCACACATTCTTATTTGGTTAGTGGAAAGAATTCAGCCTGACCAAATAGATGATATCATATGTGCCGAGATTCCTGATCATGAAGTCGATCCAGACCTACATGATGTTGTTACTACTAATATGATTCATGGACCGTGTGGTGCCATCAATCCCCAATCACCTTGCATGGTCGATGGAAAGTGCTCTAAACGATATCCACGGAAATTAACGGCGGAGACTGTCACTGGCAACGATGGGTATCCGCTGTATCGGCGTCGATCACCAGATGACAACGGTCGAACTGTCACAACGAAAGTGAAAAGAATGGATTTCGTTGTCGACAACAGTTGGATTGTTCCATATTCGCCACTTATTTCTAAAACGTTCAAGACACATTGCAACGTTGAATACTGCAATTCAGTTAAGTCAATAAAATATATTTGCAAATATGTCACGAAAGGCAGTGATATGGCGGTTTTTGGATTGCAATCCTCAAATACCAACGATGAAATTTCACGCTATCAAGTTGGTCGTTATGTGAACTGTAATGAAGCGATTTGGCGTATATTCGCATTTCCAATTCACGAACGTCATCCTACTGTTATACATTTGGCGGTGCATCTGGAGAATGGTCAACGAGTATATTTCACGGCTTCGAATGCTACGCAACGTGCTGAAACACCTCTAGCAACTACATTGACCAGTTTTTTTGCAATCTGCCAAAGCGATCAGTTTGCACGAACTTTGCTTTACTCGGAGATGCCACGTTATTATACTTGGAATGCTTCATCCAAGAATTTTCAAAGACGGAAGCAAGGTGATGCGGTTCCTGGGTATCCAGATGTGCGTTCTACTGATGCTCTTGGTCGTATGTATACAGTTCATCCAAAGAATGATGAATGTTTCTATTTGCGGTTGTTGCTGGTAAATGTGCGTGGGCCAACTTCATTTGAGACACTACGAACTGTTAATGGTGTAATATTCCCAACATATCGTGCTGCATGTGAAGAATTGAACTTATTAGAAAACGATACCCATTGGGATACGACAATCGCTGAAGCCATTATCTCTGCATCTCCAAGTCAGATACGCACATTATTCGCTATCATAATTTCGACATGTTTTCCATCAAACCCATGTAACCTGTGGCACAAATACAAGGATAGTATGTCAGAAGATATTTTACATCAAAGTCGTGTCAGTTCCAGAAATCACGATATTGAGATGAATGAGGAGATACATAATCGTGCTTTACTGTTGATCGAAGATATGTGTTACCTCATGTGCGGTAATTTATTAATCAGGTTAGGAATGCCAGCGCCAAATCGTGAAATGAATGACGCATTTAATCGAGAATTGGAACGGGAACGTAAATATGATCACCAGGAATTAGATTTAGTAGTTCAAAGGAATGTACACCTGTTGAATTACCAACAAAAGGAAGTTTATGATACTTTAATGAAGGCAATCGCTGATGAAAATGGTGGTTTATATTTCCTAGATGCCCCTGGTGGAACTGGCAAGACATTCCTTATGTCATTAGTTTTAGCAACTGTTCGGGCGAGATCCAACATAGCGGTTGCAGTTGCTTCTTCTGGAATAGCAGCCACATTGTTAGAAGGTTGCCGTACGGCTCATTCAGCATTCAAATTACCGTTAAATCTTCAAACTATTGAAGAACCAACGTGTAATATTGCAAAACACTCAGCAATGGCCAAAGTTTTAGCGGCATCGAAAATCATCATCTGGGACGAATGCACAATGGCGCATAAACGTGCATTAGAAGCACTTAACCGAACATTAAAAGATTTACGCAATGACTCGAGATGTTTTGGAGGAGCAATGATTTTACTGTCTGGCGATTTCCGCCAAATACTGCCAGTAATTCCAAGATCTACGGCTGCCGATGAAATAAACGCTTGCCTCAAATCGTCAAATCTATGGCGCTATGTGAAGAAACTGTAGCTGACAACAAACATGAGAGTTACATTGCTTAATGATACATCTGCTGAAGATTTCTCGGAGCAATTGCTGACTATCGGTAATGGTCAAGTACCTGTCGATGAATCGAGCGGATTAATATCATTTCCAAATAATTTCTGTAATTTTGTCTCATCAAAAGACGAACTTATCAACAATGTATTTCCAAATATTATTTCTAACTACAAAAATAATGAATGGTTGAGTGAGCGAGCAATTTTAGCGACTAAGAATAAAGATGTAGATGACCTGAACTACATAATTCAAAATAAGATCATTGGAACAATGCATTCATTCAAATCTATTGACTGCGTCACAAATGAAGATGAAGCCACCAACTATCCAATTGAATTTTTAAACTCTTTGGACGTGCCTGGCTTACCACCGCACAATTTACGCCTAAAGGTTGGCTCCGTAGTAATCATGCTTCGAAACATAAACCAACCAAAACTGTGCAACGGTACGCGTTTGGTGGTTAGTAAATTGATGAACAATGTAATTTACGCTACGATAATGATAGGAAAATTCAAAGGTGAGGAAGTTCTCATTCCGAGGATCCCGATGATCCCAACCGATATGCCGTTTGAATTTAAAAGACTTCAATTTCCGATACGTTTTGCATTTGCCATGACCATCAACAAATCACAAGGCCAATCCTTAAAAGTTTGTGGTTTAAATCTAGAACATTCATGTTTTTCACATGGTCAATTATACGTGGCATGTTCACGGGTCGGAAGACCATCTGCGTTGTTTGTTTTTGCGCCTGATAATAAAACAAAAAATGTCGTGTATCACAAGGTACTTAAGTGAAGAGCAACCTATGTACTAAAATACAGAAATAATAATGAATGATTAATGTAGTTATTTAATTTTTTTTTGTATTTTTTCCAAGAAAAAAAAAAAACACAATCTGCTTATTTATTGCCATTAAGGCGGAACAAAGTTCGCCGGTCAGCTAGTATATATATATATGAAAAGACCCGCGGATAATCCGACCGCCGATAATCCGGATTTACTGTAATTAGCTATCTCAAAAATTCAGTTGGTAAAGTTGATGTAAAACTTTATCGTATTTAATTGAGTGTAATTTGGATGTGCTTTTTGGTTAATATGAGCTTGTAAGTTTGTCATGGAACAGAAATTGTGATGTGCAGCAGTGTATAGCACGATGAAGTTAAACCAAAGTTAGTAAATAATAGAAAAGAAACATTAAAATATAATTTTGGCAAGTCATAATTCGCAAAGTTAATTTATTAAAAAAGAATGATTACGACTTGCAACTTTGACGTCATTTTAAATAGTGTTTATGTACTAATAAGGACTTTTAATTCTTTCCTTTCTACTATTATCTTAGTACACAAACTCCTAGCATTTATTTCTTCTTTTTGAACAGCAAATAATAGTCAAAGACCGTGAAAATAACTTTACTTTTTTATTGCAGTTACCTTTTTCATATAGTAAAATAATGCAGAAGATGTGAGGGAAAACATATTTAAAGTTTGATAGTTAATACTATATTGTACGATCATCTTGACCTGGGCCTCACAATTTTTAGGGATGCCAAAATAGGGCAAATTTCTTTCTTTCTTCTCCTTTTTTGAAAACTGACGCTTTGAAAGTGCCCAGCTTTTCATGTTAGAGGGGAATAAAATTTTACCAGGACCTGAGCATCACCTTGACTTGATCGAACCGTGCGCTCAAAAAGGTAGAAATGAACGAGTGGCAAAATGTGCAATTAATAATAGTAATAATAATGTTTTTACCATTACTTTCACAATTTTATGTCCATTATTAACCAGAGGATCTGAAAAAGATACCAACTTCTGTCACACCTACGCGGTTGAACTTTAACGATAATAAAAATTCTTGTAGCAAGTTTAATTTGAATTTTGCCAGTAAACTGCAATGAAACAATTTTAATATTTGAAGGATAAGTTGTCAACTTAGTTTTAAAAACATTTATACTATAAAAGGTATTGCTCCAAACATTTATTTAAAGTCAAAATTCGTCACAATATTGACAAGCCACAACGGGTTACTCTTTTCGAAAGATGAAGGTGAAGTTGAGGCAGCGAGATGCAAAGGGATGTAAGTGCCAAAACTAAAAATTTTGAGATAACCAGTACAAATGTTAAGTGAACCTCTCCTTCGTTTTAGGGAAAAAATAGTACTAGTAGCCCTGGTAGGTGCTGCTACACAGCAAGATTTCGAAAATCTTTTCAAAGAAAGCCTTCCTAGGACCTCAACTTTAATTACGTTTTACTCAAAACTTGAAAATGTCCACTTATCCCCCTTTGTTTCTCATTGCCTCAATTATATTATTTGTCTAACAGTGTTGAAAATCTGTATAAACTCGAAACATAGTCAAAATTTTAGTATTGTGAAAATTAATATATTTTACTTAATTAAAGTAGAATCTCATGTCATGTAGATTAGAGAAAAATGTTTTCGGAGCAAACTGGTTCTCCCTCGTATTTTATCTGATATCGAAAAATAAAAGGTCGTTTACCTAGCTTTAATATCTTATCTGAATGCATCTTCTCTATGTATAACAAGGAACTACTATTTGAAGACGAGTGGCGCGATCGAGTGGCGTGTGACGGTACTTGCATTGAACAAGAAAAAAAAAACCTACTGGATTTTCATAAAGTCTTGCACTGATAAAGAAAATTCATAAAAAGAGAAAGAAAAAAAAATAAAATTTTAAACACAATTATTATTATTATTTTTTAAAAAATCCTTTAGTGAATTTTTTTCTCCTAACGTCAATACACTATTATGTGAGCACATTTCGCACTTCTGAGAAGATTTAGACGATTCAATATTGAGCAATATACCGTAAAACCAAGTGTTCAAGAGGGGGTTACCCTCAACCCCCCTGCCGCTCTCCTGGGACTGGTTAGCATATTAGTTGTTACATACGTACTGTAAAAAATTTGTAACGTTACTCCGTAAAAGCGGTGGCATTTTGCTGCCTCCATATATCAATGGAGTAATTTAACACGTAAAACTGGTGTAACGTTACGCATCGCTTATACCATTACACCAGTTTTATCAGTTCAGGTACTCCATTGTTATGGATGAAGCTAGTCGCTTTAATAAGGTTACACAAAATGCAGAATGCTGCCACCGTATTTACGGAGTAAGGTTACACAATGTTTTTACAGTGCACATGATATCGCATTCATTATCATTTCCGCCCATGTTCATTATTGGGGACCAGTGCAACCAGGAACTCCCCGAACTGAAATTTTTGGGAGGGCGGAAATTCTGAATTTGCTGAATGAAATTCCAAATTTTGCCGAATGATGATAATTTTGTCGAATGGAACGCCAAATTTTGCCGAATGATGCTAGTTTTGTCGATAGGAACTGCAAATTTTACCGGATGGAAATCCAAATTTCGCGAAAAATGATAACTTTGCCGAATACAACTCCAAATTTTGCCGAATGGTGAGAATTGTACCGGATTGTGAGACAAAATTTGCCAAGTATGGAATTTTTTGGGAAGTCACAGTGACCTCTCTAAGTGAAACCACTATGTTATTGACAAAAACCCACAGGAAAAAAATGCGTTGTTGTCTTTCATAGACGCTATTTTTAGTTTTCTACGTTAACGCCATCTGCCATCACTTTATCCAATACTAGCGGCCCATCTCGACCTTGTTCGGTTTAAAAAGCTATCTATCTTTAACAAATATTATACAGGTACTTTTAATTTAAAATTTAATAGTAAGCAAAATTTTTTGTTTCGTTTCTATAAGGTTTCAAACAAATTGATTTACCTCATTTTCTGATCAAGAGAGACCAACACGTAATTCCCACTGAGAAATATAATCTTCCCAATATGTAACGTTCATAAGAACTTTTCATTGGGAGTTATAATCACTTAAATTGGAAAAGGAAATATGCAAAGACCAAAAGAATGCAAGGAATATAAACCAACTGATCTTCTGCAGGTGATGTAAGACCAACAATAGTTCAAATCATATTATTCCGTTGTGATTTTAATTGGGGTTGAACTCCATTGCATAGGTTAGGCAAATTGAAATTGCAATATAAAATTATTGGGATATTGCTTTTAATTTTAAAAGCATGAAGAGAAGGGGGACCTTACCTGGAAAGTTAAGGTAATTAAGGAATTCTTTTAGATGATGCACAGCGTTGTAAGCAAAAACTATAGCCCTCTCGCATATCCAATGTTTTTTTTTTTGTTTCAGGATAAACATTGAGAATATTGAGAATCAAATCATTCAAAGATAATTTCCCAACACGTCTATTTTGATAAGACACCCTTTTCCAGGTATTTTTACTTACTTGTCATAAAAGACTCCAGTAATGCTTTCCACTATGTCCTAGACGGGCTCTTATAGTTGTTCTTGAGGTAGAGAGATTGTGAAGGGGAAGACTTTAATCAGACTTGAAGTATATCTGCATGCGTTCTTCTAGGGTACTAAAGGAAGAGTCAGGTGAAAAGTCGCCGTCAAATACGAAGGTGATACCTCTTTTAATTTTCTCTGAACCTTTGTGACCTTTTAGGGTTCAATCTACGCCTTCTATAGCCGAACAGTTGCTTATCGAACCTTCGTCCTACATTATGAGACACCCACTTGAAGAAATTCCCCTAATTGCCCGTTTTTCTTGTGGAATATACAGAGCTTCTTGAAGGAGATTTGCAAAGTAATTAAATGTGGAATGGTCAGTTTTTCCTGGCAAGTTAAAGTAATGTCCTGGCAGTTCCGTGAAAAACCATCGCAAAAGCTTATTGATCGAGCTTTGGCTAGCGTTGAATTTATTAGGTTTTTCCATTTATTACCGGAAATGCCAATAAACATTAGTTTGCGTTTCTGATTTTCATGTACCAATCTTTTTTCTTTTTTGAATTGTTTTCATTGATTCCTTGCGGCTCGGCGGTGGCAAACAAAAGTCTCCTTTTGAGTTTCCGCATCATTGACAAATTTTGCTTTTTATTTAAATTATTTTTTTATATCGTTCGACAGTAAACGACAGTCATAATATTTCTGCCAACTCTATACTTGAAATATGATGTCTTAGAGATATTTTTCAAATGTTTCACCCTAAAGCAAAATAATCCTATTGTATATTCTAAGTTTTTCCATGCAGGAATGCCAATAAACGCTAATTTGCGTTTTTGATTTTCATGTACCAATCTTTTTGTTTTGAATTGTTTTCGTTGATTCTTAGCGACGGTGGTAAACAAAAGCCTCCTATTGAGTTTCCGCTTAATGTACAAATTTGCTTTTTATTTAACTTAGGGCTTTGGTTTAAATCGTTTGACATTAAACGACAATCATAATATTTCTGCTGAAGCTCTCCTTGCAATATGTTGTCTTAGAGATATTTTTTCAATTTTTTGCTATAAAGCAATAGAATCTAAAAGTTGACATAAAAGTTTAAATTGTTATAAACAATTCTCTGTATTTAGGAGAGGAGTCAGAAAGTTACATGTATCAGATAAGGTTAGTTTCCAAGGTTTGTCGTCCTCTATAAGTCCGAGTTTGATACATGCTGCTTGATAGGTTGGCAGGACCTATAATGTCAAAAGACTTTGGAAATGTGTTATACCAGGAAAATGTCCTAAATAAATTTATAACTGACAAAATTCCAATTTGCTAGTAGGAAGAATATTGTATATTTTGCTTGGAGTCAGTCTTTCTTAACCCCGGGATGCCTTGCAACCTCTTGTACTTGTTTTTTTCGGCCTCTTTCACATGCCTCTGCTTTTGTCCTTGGCAATTTCTTTCTAATAGGATGTTTGTGACCTCTGAGTAAAAACTTTAAGTCCAGTGTACTTTTTTGAGAAATTGGACACACCTTAATCTTAGGTTCAAAAAGTCATATGAGTGATAATTATTAACATTAAATACAAGTAAAAAAGACAAAACAATTTATTTCTAAGTGTTTCATTATCAGAAAATATTACAGATCAATATTTGAACCTGAGTAAAATATTTAAGGTCAACATAGAAAAAAGCATATGAGGACAAAAATTCAAATATGTCTAAGCTTGTGTGAGAGCTATTCCTTCAAATTACTTCAAATATTCTTGTTTTCATGAATGAAAATAGTTTTTGACAAAATTCGGGATGTATTTTTTACCATTCATCTTCGATGGTAGATTTCAGCTCTATTGATGAAGTAAAATGTCTCTCCTAAGCATAAACTCTTCTTGCTAAGTCACCCAATAAGTTCTCTATTGGGTTAAGATCTGGAGACTTAGTTGGTCATTTCAAAGTTTCAACATTGTTTACTTGGAGCCTATTTTTTGCACTGTTACTCGGATGAATAGATGCATTGTTTTGCTGATATTTTAAAATTTCTCCAGTAATAAATTCAGCATTTGGTAAAAGATGACTTGGGAGGACATTTTGATATGCTTGTGAGTTTATTTTTCCTGAAACAAACGCAACTGAGCACACACCATTGTAAGCAAAGCACTCTCAAGGTTCTGAGGGAGCGCTTGTAGAATATTTCTTTTTCTTTTCGTAAATAATGCCAATAGTACTTCCGTCCGTTTGGCCCATCCAGACTCCACTTCTTTTCGTCAGAAAAAATTAGTTGTATTCATTGGTTATCCCAGGTCATGCTTTCCTAGCTAAAGTTGAAACGCTCTATATTTTGCATTTTCAATAAATGAGGTTTAAGCAATTTTGCAGCATTAATAAAATTTCCACACCTTCTAATTGTGTTATATATCGTTTTTGACAAACATTTAAACCTATCGTCTAATAAGTTTCCTGGTTGAGTACTTTTCTGGTCATGTAATAATTTCTAAACTCTTCTTCCATGACGCGAGGACAAAGCTTTAAGTTTTTCCGGGTTTTCGTTTTACCCTAATTGTGTTTAAATCAAACAAAAATGTTGACTTCAGTCTTCGATCTTCCTACTTTTTTGCAATGGTACGCCTACTTATCCTTGTTGAAGAAAAAGCTTCAATCTGCCCTCTTTCTTGAACAGTTAACTTTTTACCTTACGATATCGTCACAAGTAGAACAAAAACTTTGAAGAAATTAATCACAAAACTGCAAGTTGAAGGATTTCCACAATCTTGTTAACTGAGGTGACTGTTATTACAGTATAAGTGCTTGCAGTTTTTTGAAAATACTAGTGGCCTTACAGTTTTTACTCAAGCTGAAATGCTAACTTTGAATAAACTACTGCTTTCCTGGTTATTGCATGCTTTACAAATCCTGTCTGTTGCGTTACTTCTTACCAATGAACATTAATAATACAATAATATTAAAATCCCTTGAATTTCATTTTCCTTTTTTCAAAAAAAATTATACTGGCCTTAAAGTTTTTACTCAGGCTGTATATTGTTTAACTCTATTGTTTTAAGTGCTTAAATGCGTTCATCATGAAGAATATTTCTCCAAGTAATTTTTAAATATTTTTTCCTCTTGTTCAATTTATTTCCTATCGAATGTTTTTTGTTCGTTATTGTTTGAACTCTTTGTTGTCATTTGAACTTTGAATGTACGGTAATTATGTGCAATTACTCTTTGAGTTGATAATTTTTTTAGCTAAATGTACTTAAGTGAATTCATTTTAGCAGATATTTCTCATTTCGATCTTACTCTAAATAAAAAACCTTAAAGGACAGCCCGAAATACATGAAATTGACAACTTTTAGAAATACGTATTATTATGGTCTATCTGCACTACTTGATTTCAAGAACTAATTTGTCCGAAGCGAATCACAGTTATTATCCATCTATGTATATATATTTAGAAATATAAAGATTCTTTAACTCTAAATGGTTTGCTATGTCCAAGGCTAATCGAATGCTATACACCGTATCCCGAGCGACCTCAAGCACGTGTGAATGGTTTTAGCGATTCTTATACTGAGATTGCGATTTTTTTTTCGTTCACGTGTTTCCATCTCTCGGAATTTCGTGCTCAGACAACCTTCAATTATTCTTTCGTTGCCAATGTAGGGCAAACAGTGGATGCTTTTACATGTATAAGAATAAAACAGTATGAAACGTAAACTGGTAGTGAACAAAAAATATTGGTTAAAAAATTAGTATAAAAACATTTATGCATAATGTATAGCCTATGTCACTCAGTAAGAACGCACCTTTCATATAGTGAAAGAATTTTTCAAATAGGTGCAATGGTTCTGGAGATTATCTCGAACATATAAACACACAAAAATCCGCCCTCTTTCTTTATAATATTAGCATATATTGCACCAATGGGTGGAAAATCTTGATGAGATGGATAAAAAAATGTAAAAAAGTGTTAAATGGTTTAACTTTTAAATACATTTTCTTAATCTGTGTGAAACACCCCTGTATAAACTTATGGGCACCTCTTAAGCCCTTACTCAGTTTTCGAACAATATAAAGGCCATGTCACACGTAGCGAAATTCGTTCGACCTGACGATCAACTTCGGTTCGACTCAACCGCGAGAGCGAATTCCGACCGGAAAATCCCCGTGTGCTATGCTTTCCGAGGTTGAACGTATTCCATTCAACTTTTTATCTTCTCGACAAAAATGTTGCATCAACCTCAACTTTCAGCCAATCAGGAGCAAGCAATCCTCTGACCTGTGACGTCAAAATACAACATGGCCGCCTGTAACAACATCAACAGCGTGTGCAAGGAATGGAATAAACTGCTAGAATAACTTCAGGTGAGTTATTATTACTATATTTTCGTTAAAAACAAATATAAAACGTAATCTATACATATAATAAAATAAGATGTTTCTGTGTGTGTGTGTGTGTCGCGCATCCCGGGAAAACGGTAAGGCCTAGAAAGATGAAATTTGGTATACAGGTGTAGTTTTTGCTGAAGTTATGCACCTCGGGCTTCGATTCTTGATATTTTAATTAGAAAAAAAGTTATTTAATGTTTTATGTGTTTTTTTGCACTTTTTAGTACGTTTACCTCACAGTGAACGAACCAATCATACTACACAAATATTTTTTGCACTATAGTGTAGGAAATTTAATTTTAAATATGTTGAATGAAAAAAATTTGAAGATAGAGAAATCTTTGTATTTTTTACGATTTTTTGAAAAAACCTTTAATTTGCATTTTTTCCCGGGTTTTACTTTTTTCTAATATCATCCTGCGAGAAGTATCAAAGCCCCATTTCTAAAATTTAAGTTGGTAATAGTAAAAACATTTCGCCCTCTTCAAAAGAAAAAAGTTCTTAAAAATACGCAATAGTTTTTTTTTTTTTTTTTACAATTTTTTTAATGCTGAACACATTATGTCTTTCCACGCATCGGTCGAAGAAAAGCGTTCTTCATTCTTTTTCTCTGACGTCACTATTTGGATTTCGATTCGATATTTAGGATGGAATCTTAATCGCAAACAAATGTTAATCTTTTTTTTTACCTATATAGCTTACTTCTACATTTTATGAAGTGATGACCACGTGTTTTTCCGGCAGCGCTTGCTTTTTTTCTTTCCCCCCTTTTTTTGTTTGTTTTATTTAGGGATTGCATTTATTTCTTTTCCATTCCCCCTCCCCCCGCCCAAGCTGAACGTTTTGCTATTACTCTCTTTATTAGGTTACATTTCATAGTTGTGCGCATTTATTTGTAAAAAAACAGCGAGATTTTTTTTTTCTTTGTCAAACGCTACTTTTTGCACACGACGGGGAATTTTGGAGATAACTTTTTTTTTTTGCTCTACTTAAATAAAAAAAAGCGATTTTTTGAGTGATCTTTGTTTTTATTAGGAAATGGGCGGGAGATTAAAATAAATAGAGATGGAAAATTAAGAGATAGATCATAAGAGTAGATAGCCGCCGAAAGCGGCAATCTTGGCTTAAAAATGTGAATGGCACAAAAAAAAGATAGTGATGGATTGATTAATACTGCTGTCAAATTTATTTAAACAGCCGCCGAAGGCGGCAAACTTGAAGTAAAAAGGTAAATGACAAGTTAGCCAAACAGCCACCGTAGGTGTCTGCTTGCATAGAAAGGCGAATGGCGTAAGAAGGCGAACCAGCTGGTCGCCGAAGGCGGCTAGTATTTCATAAACCTCCACCTTATTATTGTGTTAAAAGGTCAATTTCTAGTTTAAAGTCGTCGTAAGAATTTCCTTGCCAAATTCGCCAATCTCGTAGTGTACAATCTTGCCAAATCAATGAATGTTTGTTAACAATCATAAGCAGAGCAACGGTAATGGGTCAATCCGTAGAAATCACCCAGGCCGTGTTGCTCGACATTTTTGATTTTCCTAATTTTTTTGCCAGTTAATTCTCACTACTAGGTGAGTTCAAAAGTGTTAAAAGAATTTTTTTTAGGCTCATACTTTTTTTTAACCCACCATTTTAAGTTTGCTTAGTTACCGTTTTTTGGACCAAAAACAAGTTTTACGTAAATGCATCTAACTCGTTTAATTTTACAGCTATCAGGACAAAACAAAATCCTGCATCACCAGAAGGATGCCCTAGATACGATTTGTTTGCAAAATATTATTTAAATGGTGAGAAAGGTGAAGAAAAAAATTTAACAATTACAAACTGAAAATTAGCATAAAATACGAGATTTAGTGCCACAAAATTAGTAAAAGGAGGAGAGTCTCAGCTATATTTTTTGTTATTGTGTAGATATAATATAGGACTACTTGTTATAAAAATTTTAAACTTGAGAACTTTGTCTTTTTTTTTTGCAAACTTTTTCAAAAATGGAAAAAATCGAATTTTGGCAAAGTTTAAAGTCAAATACCTCAAAAGGGACTAGTGAAAAATTATGAAATTGCAACAGGTAACACCTTTTTTATGACATGAAAATATGATTACAATTTGATGACTGAGACTCAACTGGTACTAGAGTTATAGGGCATTAAATGTGGCCAAATATTGCATTTTTGCAAAGTTTAAAGCTAATTATTTCAAGAGGGACCGAGTGAAAAACAATGAAATTGATACAGGTAGCACCTTTTTATTATATGAACCTATGATTGCTATTTGGTGACTGAGATTCAACTGGTGTCAGAGTTATAGTGCATCAAAGTTGGCCAAATATTGCATTACACATACACAAAGTTAAATATTAATTCATAGATAAGCTTCACTTTCCAAACATTTAATAGCAACAAAAGTTCTTCTTCTTTAATAAATTAATTTCATGCAATAGAAATATGCACAAAAAATAAACAAATGAATAAATGAAATAAATGTTTAGCTCCTTTGTCCTAAACTTTTAAGTATATACACATCATAAATCAATTGTTATTAATAACCACGCATTTTTTGTGCTACAATTTCTCATCTTTTTACTTAAGTTTTCTTCTGCATATAAAATACCAGACACCCGGTTATCACATTCAGAGGCTGGAGGCAGATGTTGTCGCTGAGATGACATCTGCCTCCAGCTCGGTTATTCGCTCTTCCGGACTGATGAGTTCTAATAAAAACGAAACTGTAGTCTCTGTATATGATAACCGGACTGTCTGGTAGATTACATGTGGTTCTGTCTTAGCTCTGGGTTAGGGGAGGTAACTTACTGCTGATTAATTTTCTTCTGACTTGAAATGTTTACTTGATTTTACTTGATGTTCCTAAGAAAAGTAATCAGAGAAGAGAATTTTAGTTGAAATTGGTTGAATAGCTACTTATGCTTGAAACAAAACCATTAAAAAAAGCTTTCAACTAAAGTAATAAATACATCTGCATTAATGCTTGTTTTTTAAAATGTAGCTGGTTTTTTTTAAAACTTGAAGCTATTTCTTTAAATCGCAGACACAGTGAGCTGTTATTGCTAATCATCTTTAGAATATTACTTTTAATATTAATTTCGTACATACATTTTCCTCCCCTGCCCCTAGAAGAGGTAAACTCATACTGTATGCATATTTCATCAAAATGAATAAATAAAATGAAAAATTGCATTTAGACATATTGAATTCAAATTATGCTTTTCACAAACACGAGCTGTGTAAGGACCCTACTCGTTGGGTTTCTTGCTTCTACTACTGGTTCTTGTTCCCAAAATCAACTTTATTTATATCCGACCCTCTCTACTTTACACAATCAACCTCTGCGAGCATGTCCCTCCTCCTGGGCGGTGGCGTGTGTGGGTGTAGATGCATCTGTTTACGTAGTCACTTGTGTGTGTGCATGTAGGGCAGCATGGATACCACCGCTCAGGGGGAGCTGATGCCAATGGACAGTAGAGCTCACATGATCCTGGGTCGGAAAATCAAATGATCCATCAACTGTGTTCAAGTGAAGCAATTGGTTGATTGTTTAAAAACAGCTCACGCACCATGCCTATACTTTACGGAAATACATTGATTTCATAAAAGCTAAGGGGTACTTTGCCTGTCCTCCTTCCTCCCTGTATAATATTCATGTTATATATAATTGTCTAATTTTTTTTCATAATTTTAGATTATGTGAGAAAGAATTTCATGTTATTGTGTACAGATGCAGTTATAGAGGTTGCAGTCAAAAACTTTGTACCAGGGCAAAGTTAATTATTGTTAAACTTTGAAATGTAATTGAAATTATATATTGATACATATGAGTGTGTGTGTGTATGAAACTTATTGTAAATAAAGTTTATGTATAAATTTTATGTGTCAGTTTCTCTAAAAAATACTAGGAAAAATGAACTATTTTTTAATTTTTTTTTCTTTCTTGGTATATATTATAAAAGATAACGTTCTTTCAGTATGCTCTGTAAAAACATCTATGAAGCATTGTTCTTCTCAGAGAACAAAAGTAAAACAACTCACAATTTCTTACTTAATTGAATGTACCTGCATGACTCAATTAAATCAATAGAACCATTTTAAGTCCAATTTTTCAAACTATGAAAAGTAGTACAAGCCTGCCTAAATCAGTAGAAAAGTTAGTATTCTTGCATTCTATGTAACTTGTGAACTATGCAATAAGTACTTTATACTCTTCACTATTTAAAATTTTAAATTTTGATTTTTTTAAAGCAATAAATTTCATGTGCATGTGTTGGAAAGATTAAATAGAATGGGTCACGTACAGAGGTTTCATGGTTTCATATAAACACAGTAGCATGTATATATAAAAGTAGAAAATTTTGTTATTCCACTTTTATTTCTAAAGAGATTTCTATTTTAACAACTACACTTGGTGTACATTCATTAGCAAAATAATAATACTTAGACAAAGTTGGATTTTTGACAAAAAAAAAAAAAAAACTTTTTGACATGACCTGTTAAAAACTCATACTGACATTGATAATTTTTATAAACACATATGATTTTCTGATGCTGAAAAATTATTGCACATTATATCATTAAAATTAATAGTTCAATTAATAAGTTTGATAAAAATTAATTGATAAATCTTCTTGTAAATTTGTTACTCTGTAAAAGTAGTTATGGATATTAAAACTGTTACAGATTGTTTTCAAAGTAGTTTTGTTTTAAACTTTTTAATAACTTAAATTATTTGTAACAATTAGATACAATTAATTTTATCAATCAAAAAGGCTTTCAGGGAAAGGATTTATGCAATGTCTCTTTTCTTTTGAGTAAAAGTGAAACTAAGTTGATCAGCACTCAATAGTTAAGTATAATAGTATCTAAATATTTTGAACGGTGCTATTTACTTTTTTTTATGTTATTAATTTTTTCTCTAATATAAATATTCTTTGTTTATAGAGGAACTAATAGTTGCTTGATACAACCAAAGACATAAGTGTCAAAAACTTAAATACCAACTGTAATAGCTTTTGTAGCGATTATCTCTCAATCAGGATGTCTCAGCATCAATAGAGAGGATATTCTCCAATTTTGAATTCATCCATTCCAAACTTAGAAATAGACATGGTGTGCAAAAGGATTTGAAATTAGTATTTTTTCACTGCATGCTTTGACGAGAAAAGATTTAGAGTGGGAATAAATGTAAATGTTGACTAAAGATGCAAATTTTATTAAAGTTTGAAAATTAAACTAGACAAATGTATGCATTGCCTTGCACTTTCAGCTTTAAAAAATTTAAGGAATAAATAGTCATTATTATTGTTACCATTCAATATACTGCTATTTCCAATACTTTTTATCCTATACTAATAGTAGCTGTTTTATTCATCTCTCTCATTCTACAGACAAGCAGCTTGTTGAATCAACATTCTGTTTGGGATTTTTTACTAAACATATAATTTTTTATCTAAAATAGTCTAAAAGTTTCCTTTAGTGTATGAAATCAAAATACTTTAAACTGAGAATCATTTGTTGTAGCAATTTCATAGTAAATACAAATTTTTTAGTCAGATTTTGGGCAGATAAGTGTTTAAAAGTAATAAGTCAGAAATGTCCATTTACTTGATTTATAATTGCTGTTATTAAATTTTGTCACATATTTTAAAGTGGTAGACAAGTTTACTGGTTTAAAAATCACAACTTTTACATTGATACACAAGTTATTTATAAATATCGACTCTTACTCAGATCCAGATCTGCATGCCCGCAGGTGGGGGGGGGGGGGGCAACGACCCAAGAAATTGGAAAACTTTTTAAATAAACGAATACACTTAAACCTTCAACGTTGCAAACACATTTGGGACATTTCAGTAAAGTATCAGGATAATTAAAAGATTTTATTTTGGAAAATCAGCAAATGTGAAATAAATACATAGAATTACCTTAACATGAGCCACGAAAATGTCCGTTTCAAATAAAATTATTAAAAAAAAAAAACCTTTAAATACATTATGAAAAGCAGCAAGACTAATGAAAGTGTAAAAAACGTAATAGATGCATAAGAGTTACCTACATTTGCAAAAAAAAAAAAACTTCCTATTGGACCCAGAAAGATGGATAAAACAAAATTTTTTAATCTAAAAAGCAGCAAGACTGATCCAAGTGGGAAAACGTAATAGTTACATAATAGTTACCAACACTTGCAAAAAAAAAAAAAAAACTTGCTATTGGACACAGAATGGTAGAAAAGACAACATTTTTTAATGTAAAAAGTTTTGTTTATGATTCATTGATTTTGTAATGAACTTATACGTAAAATGAGAGGAAAAAAAATCAGGAGTGAAGTATTTCAAACTCCCTCAAAAACAAAATAAGTCAATAAAAAAAAAAACTTTATATGATAATCAAAATAGCGAGTTAAAACATAAATAAATAATTATATTGAATTTAAAAAAATAGTGAAGAAAAGCTTCCATGTTTTTATTCAATTCTTATCGGGAGAGGGGGGGATCAAAACTTACAGATCCAGGCCTGCTTTTACTCATTGTTATTAGGTAAAAGGGCTGTTATCGCTGTATTGAGCTAGTAAAATCAACATGTTTATAAATAACCTTTTCATAATATCTAAAGATTGCAACTTTCAAAACTGAAATTTATTTACAGCTTTGAAATAAATTGGGGAAAAAAAAGATCCAAAAAACATCGCTCAGAGTACATTGTGCTAAATCGCCTAAAATGGTAGACAGAAGCCACGTTTAGGATCAACCCTTCGTTTGAGAGCCTGGCAACCCTGTTCAACTTCTCCAAGAGAAAGTTGAACGAAAGCTTGAAGTTGAACGGGTAAGGTTGAGCGAATTTCGTTACGTGTGACATGGCCTTAAGACACTTTAAAACGGGTGAAGTTATTTAAATTTTTTCCGGGTATCTTTCAGTTTTAGAAACAAAACTCTTGAGATAGAATTTGTAAAACGTCGATAATTTAACTTATACTGGATAAAAGATACACACACACACACACACACACACATATATATATATATATATATATATATATATATATATATATATATATATATATATATATATATACACTTAAATACCACTATCTGTAATTTAATTATTATGTACCGAGAGGAGTGTGTTGGGAGTAAAACATGGCTAAAAAATTGGAAAGGGGTTATTATTTGTGGATTACAAAAATAAAACCAAGCCGAAGATATTTTTATGTATACACATAAAGCTTTTGAGAGACTTCCTCTGCGATTTACAAACCATTTTCCAAATTTTGTAAATTAGAGTAGTCAGTTCTTTATCTTTTCATTTGGTTTTCTGTTTCATAGTTTTTCCATATTTGAAGATGTTAGTAGTATAAGTGAAAGGTTTCGCAATATTTGACACATATAAGTTTTCGCAACGTGCTGTTAACGCTTGTTTATATTTACTAGCCTCCTATCGCAGCTCGTTTGCTGAGGCGAAAGGTGGCCTTGGAAAAGAATGAATGAGTAGGAGAAGCGAGCAGGCTGCTAAAAAAAGTAGAAACGCTTGCCGTAGAAACGTCTTTGAGAATTGGCGTTTTAATTAATATCTTCGCAAATTAAAGTCGTAGAAAACAGAACATGCGTAAACATGGTGTCCGAAAAATTACGAATCTATCTATACCTGGTTCGATCGTCATTTCTATCACGTTCGGAAGCAGTTAGAGTGACATAGATAGATAGTCGCATACAAAAATACACTCAGTTTTTAATATATTAGATGCGCGAAGTGCGGAAGATAACACTGCGGCAAAAAAAAAAAAAAAAAAAAAAAACCCTTTAAATTGCTCCTGACAACATTCTTGCTGACTCTTATGTAAAATGGACCCCTGAAATCCAAATATTATCGCCGTTATTAACCATTAACATTCTTATGATGGGCTAGGAAGGTGAAAAGTTCAAAAGCAGGAGCATTTGCGGCAAATTGGCATTCATTTTTGCGCCACACTCTATTAGGGTTTTGGTGAGCTATCAACTATCAGGTTTTCGTTCAAAAGGGCAAACATCTAAAATTACAATGGCGACATCTTCTTGAATTCTTATACGATATTTTCTTACTCCGGAACTGGAACATAAACTTTTATGTCTTTGTGCTCAATTCTGTACCCAGAAAGCGTGATAAAACTATTTTGCTATTAGCCTAACTCGTTTTTTATCGCCTCCTGAACATTTTTGGAAAGTGGATATGTTCTCTTTTGATGAATTAGCCCTCAAATATTATACTAGTTTTTAAAGCTTCTTGATCTTATTGTATAACATAGTTGCACTGATATTCTGCAGGTTATAAAACTATTCTTCTATATATATATATTGTTTATAACTTCTAATGTTTTGGCAGATTAACTATCTACCTAACCAAAGAAATATAGGGTAAGTGCTCCAGTAGTCGGCCACAAGGACATAAAACTGCTTATAAATAGAAAATGCATGACTTAAAATTGGATATGATGCATTCTCACGTTCCTTTACCTGTCCCCAAATATCCTTCAACAACAGTGAAATTGTAAGCACGTTTTATTAAGTAGTAATGAGTAAGTAATTTTATTTTAAATGGTGTGCCCATCATCATAGTTTGCGATTCTGCTTATTTTTTCTTAAGAAGACACATCATCTTCAAATGTTAAGTATATTTATTTTTTTCGTTCTGGTTCTGATATAAATTTGCTTGTACTTATATTTTAATGGATAGTATAACATTATGTTTCAATTAAAAAGTAAACTCAGTTTTCGACTTAATTATTTTTAGAGGAGTGGCCGAGACCACTGGGTTATATTGAATTCTTATGCATTTCCCAATATTCGGCCATGGCAGATTGACCACTGGCTCTATACTGTTTTGTTGATCTACCCAGTAGTCAACTGCGTACCTAATATAGATTTTCTAATTTTCATCAAATACTAATTAAAATAAAGTATTGACACTGCGGCAAGTTAGCTGTTTTGAGAAAAAAAATTTTCTTTCTAACGTTATTCCTTATAAAGAAAATGCTAAAATTTTCCGCCTAAACTTTATTTGACAAAATGAGGTTATTTCGTCATTTTATTGCCTCTAATGTTGATTTTAACTTAGAATTCTTGAAAACTGGTGTTGTAAATTTAGTCTATCGTTTGGTTTAGAATATATGCTCGATTACTTAACATTAGGGATGTGTCGTTCGTGAACGAACGGGTCAAAAATAACGAATTCTTAAAATGAACGGATCCGTCCGTTCAACGTAAAAAAGGAACGACCGTTCTTTTGAAAGGTGAGCAGTTTGGAACATTTTATTGCTACATACAAAAGAAAAATTGCTTTTTTTTTTCTCTTTTTAACCATTATTTTCAAATTTGTAACTCTCAATCATTCTCAAATTTCCCTTTTGGGTCATTCCATGCGAAATTAGCAAATCAGCTGTGGCTGACATGTCACAGATTTCAATGAAAATTTTTATTTAGGTAAACCATGCATATCTATGAGAAAATGCAAAGTATGAAAGTTTAAAAACTGTTTGTTGCTTTGTTATTGAAATTAGAAGTTGATGCTTACGCGTAAGCCTAAATTTTCAGAGTTCATTGCTGCCAGTTTGTGACTCAATAACTCCATAAGTTATAAACGTACACTTAAAAAATAAATATTTCCGCCTTCTATAAACAAATTTCTATTGAGAAAGAGCAAAGTAAAATTTACTCGGATCTTTTTTTGAATCTGAGATATTAACAAAGATTGAAATTTTGCCAATTTACTTCAGATTTTAAATCACTCTTCTAGCTCTTTTAATGAAAAAATAACAGTAAAAATGATTCAGATTGAAAATTCATCTATAAGTAACTATCTACTCTAATTTAGTAACTGTTTATGAATTTCTTGTTGACGAAATTGTACTTAAAAAAATTGAAAATGTCCAAAAATTTCATTTTTTCCTCTATTTCAGATGTTTTTTTGAAAATGAGGGAATGCTCTAAATTTGCTCAATTTTTTTTTACCTAATATATCAAAGTGTCTTTTAGATGCTACTAAATTTTAATCATTGGTATCAGCGTATTTTTGTTACTAGACTAACTTGAACTAAGGTGAAATTTTATTAGTTATTTCTTTTTATTTTGTAAGTTTAGAAACACTAACCATTTTTTCGTGTTTCATTTTCTCAAAAGGATGTTTATGAAGTACATGCTGAAATGTACATGTTTTTAAATTGAAATAAATGTCAATTTTACTTGCTTTTGTATCATTTAGTCGTTTATCAAGTTCTTTGAATTCTCGTTATTTCGCATAAGGGTCAATCCATACAGGTTCCACACAGTATAAAAGTTATCAAATTAAAATAATTATTTTGAAAATTACAATATGTTTTTCAGTATAATGTATTATATAGGGCACAATATACGTAATTTAAGAAGGTGCCATGAAGTTTTTACACTTTTCATTTCTGTTTTAGTGTGTGAATTGACTAGCGAAATTGCTTAATTTCAAAGACCTGTATCTTTTTTACAAACCAAACAAAAAAAAAAAAAAAAAAACTATGTATAACATGTATAGTACTTGAATGGAATATTCAATTGGCCAGGAAATTTTATCTTTAATTGAATCCTCTTTTGGTTTATAGGGGTCTAAAAATCTCATTTTTGTCATTTTTCCGAAATTTGAGGGGCTGTAATCTATAAAGGGTACACAAACACACAGCAACAGTTACATACTCATTTTAGCATGGTTCCAGTGATTAGTTTTTGCCGTATTTCATTTTGTGTTTCCGTCCCCTACCTGAGTTATCCCCCTTTGAAATGAGTAAAATTTTTACATTTGGTCTTGAACTGACCTGTTGCCATTATTTTAATTATTAACGTACAGCTACGTAACTCAGCATGTAAGACTATCAGCTTATGCACTTTAACATCAAAGCGTTAAATTAACTGTCATAAATGTAATTCAAATGGATTTTGGCCAAAATGCAAAGGTCTAAAAGTCCCATTTTTGCCTACGAAAATCACTTTTGATGACCTCCAAAAAATCAAAGTTGAGAGAAAAAATAAAAGAGGTTTTAAACATCTTTCATATGCAGCTTTTAGGGATATGAATTTCAAAAAAATTAAAAATGGTCGAGCGCAACCATCCGTCGAATTGACCCATAAAACAGAAAGAAAATGCTATTTTTCTGAATTTTATTTTACGTTTGGAAATCAAAAACCAATTTCGAGTTTCTTCAAGCAAATAGTAGAAACACAGCTCTATGTTCTTGAAAAATTTTAAAGTTGTCTTAATTTTCCCTCATTTGAATTTTTGTGTGTACGTGAAGGGGAAAATCATCATTTTACAAAATGTCACTAAGTTTAAAACTGATTTTGAAGACAAATGAGTTAAAATACAACTTCAAAAGTAAGGTATTTCTTTTATGATACTTAGCACATTATTGGGTATTAATTTCATCAAAGCTAATGCATTCCTTAAAGATAGAGATTAAAAAATAAATGCTTAATTATGAGAAAATTGAAATATTTTCAGTTTTTGAGACTCGGTTAAAAGTTAACTATAATAACTTTGAAAATTTTGCTGATATCAGATTGATTACCCTACTCCATAGATTGGAAAAACATATAACTTTTATGTTTTCATTAAATAGTTAACAAGATACAAGCCTTCAAAAGTGCAACATTTAGCATTTATGAGAATGCTGTTCAATTTGACCAATTTTCAATCGCATGTAACTATTTAAGTAAAAAATTTTACGCAAAAATGTTTAAGATATTTTTATATAGGCATAAAAGGAACATGTATACCAAATTTCATAAAAATCTGTTACCATGCGGCCACCACTTTTTTGCGAATTTTGCTGATTTCGCATGGAATGACCCTTTTCTCAGTGCAGCACAATATATTCATTTTTAACCTTTTTACTTTCTGCTTTAATCATAATTTTTCTTTAAATTCTTGCAGTTAATGTTTCTTGCAGTTCGTTTGCAATTTTCCAATATATCCATTAGTAATGTTTTGTGTAACTTGTTTGGGCTACTAACAAAATGTTTGGACTTTCTTCTTGCTGTCCCACGAACCTGCTAAAATCTTTCTCACGTTTTCTGTCGCAAAAATTATTTATAAAAATACCGTTTATCACTTTTCTTGCGATCCTTTTATCTTCTATAACATTCCTATCAAACTGCCATCTATATTGATTCGGATTTATTTTTAACTGTGTTGGCGCTTATTCGCTTATTCAATATCCAGAGATTTTTAATAAGTTTTATTTCTATTTAATTTTTTTCGCAATTAAAAGAAAGGTGTTGCGTTTTTTTTTTTCGTTCTCATCGGTACAGTAGAATAATTTTGAAGCTTCCTAATAGGTGATTTTTTTTAAATTAAGTTATCCGGTACTCCGGCTGAGCTACCGATTTATTTGTTGTTGTTTTTCTCTATACATGGTCTATTGGTAATACTGTACGTATGTATACAGTACGCTGTAGCTAGAAAAAATATTTTAAGGAACGCACCTTTTTCTTTTCGGCAGATGTCATGGTTGACAGATGTTTGTTTTGGGATCAAAAAACGTCATTTTCGCCAACTTAATCCAGTTTCTGTTTACATAGCAGATGTTTACTTAAAAAATAAAACTTAGTTTTGAAACCAGTTTATTGAAAACTGGCTGTAACTACGTTCAGTCGTTTTAAATTAATGTCATCTTGTCTTTTTTCAAATATATTCTGAATTCCGTTTAAAGAACATTAGTTCTGTACTTACTTCAACATTTGTTTTATAATCTATCAAGAAATGTTTTCGCATTGTTTTCTAGCTGACTCGCGATGCGTTACGAAACATGTGAAGCTTCTTTTAGAGTATGATGCTCTCACCTACTGACGAAGAAGCAGCTTAATTGTGCTTATCTGAATATTCTACATCTGACCCCCAAATAAAATATTTTTTTTTATTAATATTTCATCATATTTTCTTAGTTTTAGATAAGTTTAATTTCGTTTCCTTCAAAGAATATTACTGATCTAATGAAAAATTTCTACTGTACTTGAGTATTTCGTGCAGAGAGATTACCTGCTACTTTTTTAAATGAACGAAGTCGTTCAAATGAACGAGTTAAATGAACGAATCATTAAAAGGAACGACATTGCCTACCTCTACGTAACATATCATTACCAAATGGTGATTTGTCGTCTTTCTTTCTTTGTCGTTTGATTTTACTAAGGCTAATTATTTCAATTGTTGGTAACACTTTTTATTACTGCTTCCATAGATAAATTTTTATTTCCTTGGGTTTTCTTCTCTAGGAAATCAAAATTTATTTCTTGTTGAATATAATGCTGACTTAGCTTCAAAATTGCATTACGTAGCTACTAATTCCATTTTAGTTTATTCATCGTTTACTAATATTCTTGTTGAAGGATGTGTGATTATCTTCATGACACCCCAAATGTCTGAATTTCAATTAACCTACATACAGCTCCTTCATTTGGGCAATCAATGAAGGGAGGGGGGATGGCAATTGACCCCTCTGGATTTTTACAATATAATGCAATTATGCATTTTTGGTTGTATTTTGATGCTTTTTTCCTTTCAAATGAACTGAATTCATACCCTTTGCACCCCCCCCCCCCCCGCCGAAAAACTTGGAAAATACGGACGAGCCTACATAACTCATCTTACTGCAGTTCGTTCACAACGAAGTACCATTGTTTTTTATTATAAATTTTACTTTAGACGTGACCTTGATTGCTAGTTTAAGTAAAATGATTTTTACTTTTATTTTTTTTGAGTTGAAATTATTTCCAAAACTACAATTTTTAATTTTGTGTTCCGTATGTTGAAATTTCGTTCTAATGAACATAGACTAGTCAAATGTCAATCATATCGATCAATAAATCGCTCTTATCGGTCATGAATTCTATCAACTATTTCCTTTAGTCTTAATGTTAACAGAAACAGTTAACACTGAAACCTTTTTATGCCCTGGTGGAGGGAGGGCTGGGGAGTTCAAATTCTCATGCTTTGGAAGTTTTTAAAATGCCTCCCCCCCTCAAAATAATTCAGCTTCACCCGGGTCTTTTCCATTCATCAAAGTTTTTTCGCAGCATATGATATCATTTTAGTTAATGACGTAGAACAGGGGTTCTCGAACTTTCAGGCTCTGCAGCCTCTTTGAAGACTTACATGAGGTCCCCCCCCCCTTTTCCATCCGTATGTGCTTAATACAAGCAATCAAATTGGAAATTGGAGCTGATATGGATAGCTGAGAACTAGTTACTAAGGAAAAATACAGATAGTTTCACACACAAAATTTAACTCAACTGCTGAAAGCTTTATTTTGAACAACCTATTACTGGAACATATGAAATCCAAGAAAAAAAAAGAAGTAAATACAATTTTTTGAGGTACTTTAGAATCCAAGTGAGGCTGGCGTGCACATTAGTCCCTTTCACAACATTAATGAGAGGTTTGATTTTATTTTATCTGATATATCCTAACGCCCTCCCCCCGCCTTGAGATTCTTTTGCACCCCCCCCCCCTCCCCGTAGGTTGAGAACCGCTGATGTAGACGATAAATTATAAAACAAATATTGCATGAGATGCGTATTGAAACTGATTGCAGTTTAGAAGATAATATAAAGATAAACGTTATAAAGACATCCAGAATGCAAAATTCTTTCGTAATTACTGGAATAATTAATTTTTTAAGTACACTGCTGTGCTGTAAGTTTCGCATTCAATTTTGTTCAAATTTATTTTTTTATACCTCATAAAAGTAACAATAATGAAACGGCCGACTACTGGGCTCATGAATGTCCGAGCACTGGGTTTCTATATGGCCGACTACTGGAGCATTTTCTCGTATTAACAAAATAGCTTCGTTTTTAAATTAAAAATATTTTTAAAGTTAGTGAATAAAGTTAGTTAATTATAAAGTTAGTGAATCATTATCAGAAAGGTACAGCCTAGACTAAGTATAAAACATAGATATATATCACTAGTTTTATAGCTGAAAATGACACTCACGTTACGACAATAGCTTGTTTCATTTATTTTTTTTAACATGGGAACTTAATTTCTATACAGCTTGTATCTAAGAAATACAAAGTGCCACTTCATGACTTAACTATTTGAGAAAATGTGAAAAAATGGACCACAGTAGGATCATGAATAAGTCATTTAATTAAGTATTATGATGATTTTTGAAGCCTTAAGGCAAAAAAAAAAAAAGAAAATCATTTATTTATCAAGAAATCATCCGGTAAACATTTCCTGTGAGATAATTTTAACTATAAACAAGAATATTCCAGGCATTTTCTGTAAGATAAAACTAAAATCTCTTGATTTTATTCCCTTCTTTTTTTTTTTTCGTTTTTTTTTTTTTTTTTTTCGAAAACTGATAACCCATGCTTTAAAACACATGTAAAGAATGAGTAACTTCAATTAGCAAACAATACATCCACTTGAAAACTGCCTCGATAATGACAAGTACACGACCTAAAAAAGGTTATTTCTTGGGGAGATAAAGCCATTTATAATCGCGCTATTTGAGAAAAACATCGGTCAAGAAAAAAATAAATAAATGAATAAAAATAAAAAAGAAGTCGTCTGTGTATATACTCCATTTTGAATGCTCTTAACATGTGACCGTCGTGTAATAGTTCTCAAACTGTAAATGCAGCGTTTTTATTTATTTTATTTTCATTTATTTTTTCATGACGTCCTTCATAAAGCAAGTGAAAGATAACATCGGAACTGATGCTTTCTCTTATTTTTTTACCAAGGACCTCTCTTATTAAAAAATGAATAACATTGAAAAAAGTTTGTTCACAATTAAATTGAGCCTATGATTGGAGAGCTTATTAAGAATGCTAATCAGATTTTTGCAAACACATCTTCATTACAAAAAATGATTAGCTTCAACAAAACAAAATTTCAGATTTAAAACTAAAAGTAACAAGCAATGAAGATTGCTTATTGATTTCACTTTACCGTGCTTTTGATTGCTTGATGATCAGTAGCTAGTGAGTAACATAAGGTCTGAAATTTGAAGATCTCCTGGCAGAATGTCCATGACCAAAAGGTCTGCGAATATACAATCCATGAAAAAAGAATCTATCTCTCTCTCTCTCTCTCTCTTTTTTTTTTTTTTGAGTTGGCAAGTAGGGGTGACTGGGGATACTTGATCCCCACTTAAGTTTTCAATTTTTACTTCCTTTTACAAAAAAGGAAGTATTGTATTCGCGAAAAAATTTTCACTCAAAAATCGGCCTTAATTTCCTTTTTTCTCACTCCCGAATGAATGTTGAGCTTATTTTTCAACCCAACCACACGTGGATATATGCCTAGGAACGTACAAACACCCGAAATATCCATTTTGATGATCCCCGAGTTAATTACAACGAGTTTTCTCGTGACGTCTGTATGTATGTATGTGTGTATGTATGTCGCATAACTAAAGAATGGAATGTCCTAGAAAGTTGAAATTTGGTACTTAGACTCCTAGTGGGATTTAGTTGTGCACCTTCCTTTTTGGTTGCATTCGGATGCTCCAAAGGGGGTCTTTTGCCCCTTTTTGGGGGGAAATCATTGTTAATTTCTATGTAAACTCAAGTGGTGTTATAATTTGGCAGACATATCGCCAGCCTTTTGGTCGCCAACTGACAAATTTAGCGATTTTTTTAAATTTAAAAAAAAAAAAATCTGGTTTTAATTTGGCCATTGTTGGTAATATTTAGAGAATAAACTATTGAATCTCATTAAAACTGCCAATAATGAGAAAATGACATTAAATTGGAGTAAAAGGAAGGAATGTACACAACTTTAATGAACTTATGATGCCTTTGATCAGGTACTTATTCTCATACACAGTTGTGAACAATATATTTTATAAATAAAACTAACAATTTTTTAAAATAGCATAATGAAGCAGAAATTACAACAAATAAAAAAAAAATAGGATGACAAGCACGCAAATCAACTTATTTGCTTCTTGTCTTGCAATAATAAAATTAAGAAATTTAGGGTCTGGTGGGGTAAAGTGGTCATAAAATCGTAGGTTTTCAACTTAGGTGGATAATAAAAACAATAAATTCTTTAAACACTTCAACTATTTTTGTTGTTATTTTACATTGCATTATTAAAGAACACGGTACATTGCATTTCAGGAAAAAAATATTGAATTTAAGTAGTTTTATAACACTTTCATTTCCCTTTGTATTTATGACCACTTTCCCCCATGGGATGGGGGAAAGTGGTTATAGCATGGGGTAAAGTGGTCATAGTTTAAAAAAACTGCAAAACCGTTACAAATAACCCTAATTTTTGTATATTTCGGTTATTTTTATAGTTACAAGTATATGTACGAGTATATACGGGAATACACAAGTCTACTATACGTGTCGTGTAGACATAAGTAAACATGTTCATAGATGAATAGATACATGTATACATTAGATGCATGCACACGCCTACTCAAGTATATACGTGTATACACGAGTGTGTACACGTATATACTCACGCATGTATACGTGATTACCTATAGGAGTGTATACGTGTCTACACGAGTATATACGTATCACGTGTATATGCGAGTAAAGCGTAGAAAAGAACATATGCGTGTTTTGCGCTTGTATCTCGAGTATATGCGTGCATACCTGAGTATATACGTGTACAGTCGACGTATATACGCATATATAAGTGTACATACATACTTATACGAGTATACACGAGTTAATTCGTGGATATATCCAGTTCGTGTTTGTACGTGTCTACTCACGTAAATATATATGAAAGCACGAGTATAGTCGTATGTTTACGTGTAAACACGATTATATACCTGTTAGACGTATATACGTGCATTTACGTGTATACACCAGTACATGTATCCACTTATATATCCACGAGTATATCCGCTAATATACATGTATGCTTACAGAATGAATCCAAGATTTTTTGCAAATTCTAAGTGGTGTGAAAGGGGAGGATAAGAAGCAAAGAATCATAAGAAACTTATGGTCGCTGACGCGCTACATGCACAAAAGGTCAGAAACTGACGTTAGCAAAACAGGTCACAAATTTGTTACACAAAGATGATTTTACTCGACATTTTAGTTTTTAAGACATATTTAGAGCAGTTGTTAAAAGTTACGGCTTGTAGTATTTCTAATACACGCATCGCAACGAAGGTGCAGCGACTGATGAAAGTTTTTTAAAAGTCTCGTAATTGCAACAGAGTGATTGCGATGCATGTATTACAGCTGCCGGCCGCAGATTTCATCAATAACCTTAAAATTTTCTTAAAACCTAAAATGTTGTGTAAAATTGTCTTTGTGTAATAAATTTGTGACATGTCTTGTATCCATCAGTTTCTGGCTTTTCGTGCATGTAGCGCGTCAGCCTTGAGTTTGATTCTGGATGTTTCTTATGATTCTTGCTTCTTATCCTCCCGTCTAACACCTTTTAATAATTTGACCAAGAGTTTAGACTCACCCTGTATGCATGTATATCATATGATTGTATGCAAGTGTCTACTCGAGTATGTACGCGTATATACGTGTTTCTCTGAGTATATAATTGTTCGTATATAAGCATATACGAGCATATATTCGTATATACGAGCATATACTATAATATACGTGTATAATCGAATGTATATCTGTATAGATAAAAAATACTTGCAGGTACCCAAATACGTGTTTATTGGTGCATTTATGTGAATACGTATATATACGTGCCTACACGAGTATATGCGTATACATACGCATATACTCGTATATTTAACCCTGTTTATTGTAAAAACAATACATATTAAGTGAAATTAATATTTAATTTATATCTGCCTTATACTTAAAGATTTAGTGACTTTAGAAGAACAATATTCGTTAAGCCTAATATTATGACCACTTTACCCCATCTTACTTAAATTGTTCTAACAAATTATTCAAAATAGATTCAGCTAACTGCTAATGAGTAAGAGTTCTTGAGACATGTAGGAAGCTTCCTGTGCAGTCAATTTGTTCATAATTCTAACAAACAAAATTTCCCAAGGAAGTAAAAAAAGGTATTTAGATTTTAAGAATTTTCATATTTACACAAAATATTTTTTTTTACAAAATAAAATTTTGCCAGTTGTAAAATTTTGTACTCAAAATATAGTTTATAAATGCACTACCCTAAAATAAAATTTTCACATTTATTCGAACATTAATTTCCAAGCTATAGCCATTTATTTGAATTATGACCAATTTACCCCATTGACCACTTTCCCCCACCAGACCCTATCAATTGAATTAATTTTAAAAAAGTGGGAAGAAACACGTAAATATTAGTGTACTTATAAAAAAGAAAAGAAAGCCTAGCTGTAGCTCTAGTTTGGCCACTAGAGGGCGCCTGTGATGCAGGGAGATTTGTTGCTTCTAATCAAATAAGTATTTTCTTACTCTATTACTTTCTTTTACAAAAAAGAAAGTATTGTATTCGCAAAAAAAAAAAAAAAAAATCAATCAAAAATCAACCTTAATTTCCATTTTACTCACCCCCGAATGAATATTGAGTTTTTTTTTTTTTTTGACTCGACCAGACTTGGATAAGTGCCTAAGAACGTATAGACACGCAAAATATCCGTAATGACGATTCCCGAGTTAATTACAACGAATTTTCTCGTGACGTCTGTATGTATGTATGTATGTATGTATGTATGTTGTGCGTATGTGCGTACGTTCGTATGTGCGTATGTATGTCGCATAACTCAAGAACGGCATGTCCTAGAAAGTTCAAATTTGGTACGTAGACTCCTAGTGGGGTCTAGTTGTGCACCTCCCCTTTTGGTTACATTCGTCTGTTTCTAAAGGGGTCTTTTGCCCCTTTTTCGGGGGAAATCATTGTTAATTTCGATGTAAACTCAAGTGGTGCTATAATTTGTCGGACACTTGGCGATATATCGCCAGTCTTTTGGTCGCCAAGTTTTGTCGCCAATTTGGCGACAAATTTGGCGATTTTTAATTTTTTAATGTTTTTATTTTTTAAATCTGTTTCAATTTGGCCACTGTTGGTGATATTTAGACAGTAAACTATTGAATCACATTAAAACTTCCAATAATGAGAAATTGACATTAAATTGGAGTAAAAGGAAGTTATGTGATGCACACATCAGCTCGTTTTTTCTTCCTCGACTGTGACTAAATGAAATTTCATTTTTGTTTTGGGGAAAATTCTCCAATTTTGATTATTTTTTGGCGATATATATATATATATATATATATATATATATATATATATATATATATATATATATATATATATTGTACTATCAGCAGAAGACAATCAATGATTTTAGTTGTATTTATGGATGGTTGCGTTCAGTTTATTCGGTAAATTTTGATTTGCCGTTTTCTTTCTTTAAGAATGATTATTTTAACAGGAAATTCAACAGCATTTTTGCTTGTTTTTTTCTTCTCGAATTAAAACCCAATTGTTGAACAACGGAAATTTCACTGCTCTAAAATATGTCAAGGAAAATTTTTACGCCTTGATGAAACTCTAGCAGTACCTCCGATTTTACATGATATAAATATAAACATGACATGCCCTTCTTTTTTCTGTTCTATAATAAATTCAACGAACAAAATTGCCCATTACCATCACGAGTTTTAAATTCAGTTAAAAGAAGTTTTTCAAAAGTTGAAGTTTGGAACTCAATATTTCCCCCTTCTTTTATTATTACAGAAGAATACTGGAAACCAAGTTGGGTCTTTTCCAGATGACCTACATTAGTTTTATTTTTCGAATACATACACACACATAAAAACTTTGGGAGCTGTTCATAAAACAATGTCGTGAATATTAAACTGATTTATTTCCACTTTTAACGAGAATGGTGCACTACGTTATTCATTTACATAAATTTCATGACAAAATGGCTTTATATTTATTCTTTAAGAATCGGTCTATTTAAAAAGTTTTTCTAACGCGTTTAGTAGGTAATACTATCAAATTACATTTACTTATCTACTGCTTCAGTGTATTGTTCTATTTTTATTTATTATTTAACAGTATTTAATGTATTTCACTTTTTTTGTATTCTATACGTCTTTTAGTATTTAAACAAAAATTGTTTCGTCTATTGGTGCAAACTTATCCAATTTTTACCTTATTTATCGGGATAATCGGGAGTTTACTGCAACATGTTCTGAAGGAAGGGGAGGAAATGGAGTTTCAGAAATACACATATTGCATCAATGGTCATAGAATTTCTGTGGAAGTTTTTTGACTAACTGTTTTTATTTCTCGGCTTCTCTGCTGCTTAGAAGCAAGATACGTCCTTAAAGGCTTCCAAAGTGTTTTTTGGTAAATGAGTTTCACCAGTGGCTTAGCTACAGTTTTCGTTGCAATCCCCAGTCAAATGTGTTAGAATTAAAACTAAAAACTTAATTTAAGGGGGGGAAAGTAATTTTTTTCTGTATTCTTCCAGAAAAATAAGGACTTCAGGACTCCGCTCCGCCGAACTGTTCTGAATTTACGTTAAAAATTGAAAATTTTGGCTATTTTTAGCAACATTAGAATTTTTATCTCCTTTTTTTTTCTTTCTTTCTTTTTTTTTTTTTTTAAATCTTCTTTTGAGTTTTTTTTTTGGTGAAGTTAGGGGGTCGAAGACTCTGGAACGGAAATTTTCCGTTTAAGTTCTAAAAACGTAATTTTAGGCCTCCTTTGGAGACGTTTTGGTTATGGGGAAGGTTCAGGCCTACGGGAGCCGCCCTAGAAATATTTCGACTTTGAATTCTGAAAAACGGAAATTTTAGGATCTCTTTGGTGAGGCTAGGAGAGAGAGGAATGCTAAGGTTTTCTCCGGAAAATTTTCAAAATAAAACTCGATTACCACTCGATTTTTACCACCAGAAAAAAAATAAAATAAATAAAACTTGATTTCCTTCTGAGGAAAATTGGTTAGAAAAATTTTCACACCACAATGTCCGATTGCCGTCTCTAAAAAGTGCTGCCCAGGGTGGACAGCCCCTTTGCCCCACCTTAGCTGCGCCACTGTATTACAGCTTTTCTTTTTCCAATATGCAATGCAGTATGAAATATCTGAAAAAAGAGCGGTTTCTTTTTTATCATTTGCCAAAATTTAGCGTAAAGAATATTCCTCAAATATCTTTTAAACCTGCGAGGTTTTAACAGTGGCTTGAAAACAACATATCTTTATGATCTGGCGCCATCTGGAATATGTTTTCAATATTTTATGTTGTAATATTTTATTATGTTGTTAAAAAACTGACAAACATAAATTTTATCTTGATGAAAATTTTTGTTTGAAAGTAAAAAAAAAATTAAGATTAATAAAATAATACCTTTATCTTAGCTTATCCTTTCGCAGAAAAAGTTTTTTTAACAACGAAATTGTGTTATAATAATATTAAATTATTATTATTGTTTTGTTTAGAGGTTTTATGCTGTTGATTAACATGACGACTTTCGACTTAGTGTCAATAAAATACTGAAACTAAGAAAGTCTTTCAAAATTGAAACCTACCTGCTTATCTTTCAGTTTGATGAGGAGCATGTTCGTTTATTTTGTTATAATAGGGAAGTTTTCGATTTTTCAATTTTATTTTTATATGATAGAGTAACATGTATAAACATCATAGGTGAAAAAATTTTTGCGATACGATAAGTAGTTTTTTTAAAATTAATTTTTAAAGCTCAAGCTCTTGTGACGTCAAATGGCATAGGAAGTGACGTCATCCCCTCTTCCGATAGGGGAGAAGCGAAGGTCACGCATTCGACTCGAAGACGAAACGTAAAAGGCTTTCTCCTCGCATTTAACTCCTCGCGTTTCTGGAACATTAAACCTCTCATCCTCTCGAAAATATTCGAATATCTCATTGGTGTTACTTGAGGAAGATTATTTAGATTGTGCTTTAACGAATCCGACCTCCATAGTGTGTTCAAAAGGATTATTGAATTTCTAAAAAATAAAAATATCAGCGCGCTCAAAATGTTCCTAGCGAAAACAAGGGATCTTCGGCGGAAGGCTACCCATTCGCGCCCTGTGACGTAGGCTCGTGAAGTTTCAGAAGCGCGCACTTTTGCGCGTGGATTTTTAAAAATTCATTAAAAATCAACCACGGTGTTTTAAAATTCGGCGATGGTGAATTTTTTAGTTTTAAGGGTCAATTAACAATATCCAATAGCCAAAATATGAACATTTAATAGGTTGCAACTTCCCTATTGTACACCTTAAGTACAGAAAAAATAAGTTATTTTAATAGGTAAAGGGTATTGGAGAAAAGACAGAAAAGGTAATGATTTAATGTATCATGCAGTAACTAGAAAAATCAAAATAGTTCCTCCAAGTATTGCATAAATGTTAAGGTTCAGAAATGTTTTAATTTGGTGTGTTATTAGAGAGAAGTGGTTTTGTTTTGACTACTGTTTTAAAATTTAAAGTTCATAACTTTCACACATGCATTTTGTTTTGTCATGCATTTATTTTACTTTCAAATTGCAAACTTTTACTGTGCATAATAAAGATATTTTCTGTGATTTTTGCATTTTGTAGTTCTTTCAAGCAATGTTCAAAACTTATGAAAAAAAAAAAAAAATCCACGCTTTTATGTTCATACACTATATACAGACAATCTAATTTTTAATGAGCACTATTTTAGACATACTTTTTCGTAAATTAAGTGCATTTAAGCTTCTGAAAGCGTGTTGTAACGGTCGGAAATGAATAACTACATCCCAAATTTAAAAAAAAAAAAAAAATACAAATTAAAGGAAAAAAAAAACGTTAAATTTATAGCTTATTACATTGTTATATAGGGCAGTAGCAGACGACGTCATCCTGGTGGACAAACAAACTCCAAGTGCTGCTGACAACTAAACGTGCTGTTCGCTCGGCTGTCAAAGCATCTCTTTCGCTTCCATGTTTTTACATCGTAATGCTGCGTGTGATCTAATTTTTGTTGAATTAGGCACTGTTCAACTAATTTCTTGGCATTGACAAGCATATTAAATCCTACTCAACTGTAACAAGAGTTACCACTATGCATAAATAATAAATCAGATTATGGTTGTAATTAAATCTAAATATCTGCCAGTTGTTTTAGGTAAAGTTTAATCTGCTGACAGTTTTACAGTTAGTAAAATGTAGGAAAAGGGTCAGAAAATTATTCTTTAAACATATGATAATTTCTATCAAACTTTCTTAAAGAAAAAAAAAACACTTTCTTCTCTTAGTGTTCAAACTTAGTTAAAACACAGAAATGTATTGCATTTTTGCTGATTAAGTTATATTTTAAATATGTTTAAAACAACAGATGGCAGCACTGTATTGAACAAGCTATGCAGAAACGCGATCTTTGACCGGGGACCTTTCTTAAAAATTTTATTGTTGATTAACTTCAAATTTAGTTTCGGTTTTGCAAGAATTTTATTTCATGATTTTGTTGCGCAATATAACAAAAAGCTAGCACTCAAGCGACTTGGAAGCACAAAAAACGAGAAAAAGAAGAGTAATCGGCGGAAAATACGCGGAGAGTATGCTGTAGCCAAATATATATATATTCGGTTGGGACGGGAGTCAATGTCGCGTGAGCGCGCGAAGATGAAAATCATTCTTCTATACTCTTCTATAAACAGGGGTGCCCATCTGGAGGGGAGGGGGGCCATGGCGCAGACTGCACTACTGAAATTTTAAAGAGGGGGTTTGGAGAGGTATTTTTCACTTTTGGGGGGCTCTAGCTTTTTTTTTTGGGGGGGGTCTTTACGAAATTTAGGGCGTGCGCCCTTTGCTCTTAGAAGGGGGGCACCCCTTGCTATAAAAGAAAGTCTTCAACCTGAGGTATAGTGTGCAAAAATTTGTAACGAAGTTGAAAAACTAGTAGATTATTTCTAGAGGAACGAAAAGACAGACCGAATTAAAAGCCGAAACAGGAGTTGGAGAAAGGTTACAGGAACGGTAATACATGCGCATGCATACAACTATGGGAGTCCAAAATTTGAATTTATGAGGGGGGGGAGAATTTTCAATGCGCCGAATGATAAAATATAAGCTATACGTAACGGTACCTGCTTCTAATGGGAATAAACGATATACAGTCAACTCTTGATAACTGGAAGTCCCAAGGGACTAGCAACTAGCTGAAACGTTCGAGTTATGGTAAGTTTCCATAACAGTCTCAAGAGTTTGGGACCAGATGATAAATTAATTCCTTCGAGATAAACCCAGACAACCACAAATATCTCAAAGACATCTAAACAGGTCTATAACATGTCCAGACGTCTTTTAGATTTCTTAGACATCTGAACAATGTCCAAAAATGTCTAAATCATTGATATAGATATGTGGACATCCTAAGGATATCATGGTATCTCCAAATCATGGACATAGATATTTGGACATCCTAAGGATATCCAGGTATCTCCAAATCATGGATATGGATTTGTGCATGTATTCCAGAGATCTAGGCAGTAACATGTTTTAGATATAGATATTAGGATATCTTATAGATAACTGCTCAATATCCCGTACGTTGCATTATAAATATCCACGAATGTCTATTTCCAGGATGACTTCAAGATATTTGACTTTTAGATCTGACCGGATTTGTTTGCATTCTGAATTCTGCGGCGAATTTATTTTATTTTGAAATTTTATAGAAGAAAAGTGATTTTTTTTTTTCCCAATTCGTACTCTTTAAAAAAATCGAGTTGTGTGAACTGAGAAAACTCTAACTTCTTCTACTTCTAAACTTTGTTGATTTTTTTCAAGATCGCTTGTGACGATGCGGAGATTCAAGTCTGCTGACTTTTTTTTCTTTACGCAAGATTAAATTGATAGTGAAGGTGATATTCATTTCTTGATTTCCACAGGTGCTAATTTGTTTTTCAACGGAAGTTTTTAATGAAAGGTTAGTGATATGAGGAGTCAAAACTACAAGTTTAACCCTAACAAACTTTGATTCTGTTCGTGTACGGTTGATCTGCATTTCTTCAATCTTTCATTCGTTGCTATTTGTTAAATGTTAAAAATCTATGTACAACTAGGCTAGGTACTTTGTTTTCTATGCTTGTGTTGCTTTGTTGTGTTACTTTGCTAGTAAATTATATTTAAACTCTTACAACTGTGATGAAAAATGGGATGCTAAAACTTAAAATTGAGTTTAATTTTATGAGTGTCAACGTATCCGAATGTCCAATTTAATGATTTGTATTATGCTCAAATTTCTCCAAAAAAAAAAAAAAGGAGATCCTTTTAATTAAATTGTTCAAATGCATACATTGCTCAAAATTAGGTTTGCATTAAAAAGATAAAGCAAACTCAATTTCCACAAATTTGAGTTTTCTGTCAATGTATATTCAAATATCAAAGAGTCTGAATCTTTTCTTTAAATTGTATCAATTCTTTTGATTTGTAAAAATTGAAAATTTTGTCGTTGTGTTGTGATAAAAACCGAAAAACCCTTCGTCTTGCCATTCATATTATGTCTGATATCCTGCGTATCATAATTTACACTAGTCCGATGTGTACTTTTATTGGTTTCTTCCTGTTGTTATGTTATCAAATATGTTAGAATTTTTTGTTTTATATACTTTACCTATAATAAATAATGTATTTATTTCATACTTCAAATTAAACCTCTCCGTATTAATCATGATTTTGTTTGATTTTCTGATTGTTGCACGTTAATGATATTACAGTCGAATCCAGAAAACTCTGCGGGACCAAGAAGTGGTGTAGCTCTAAAATGCTGGGTTATTGGGTAGGCATTAAAAGTTTTTCATGCAAGTAGGGGAGCCCTGATGGGAAGTTATGCGTTTTTTCAGCATATGTTTGGTTATTTGGCAAATATAACGACATTATTTCCATTATTGATTGCCTGAATCTGAATAAAGATTTTCATTATTAATGTATGCATGTGTGTATAACCGCATGTTATAAGTCAGCAAAGTTTGAAATTCCTTTTTGGCAAATTAAGAATTTCACCTATCCAAAAGTTTAACGGGGCGTCCAAGTTTTTTCATCTTGCTGGAATGTGGTCCAGTTTTCTTTTCTTTTTTTTTTTTTTTTTTTGTTGGCTTACCAAGTACCCCAGTGTTAAAAATAAACAGTCATCACTCACATTTTGCGGCTGAAAATTTTTGATTCAATGCCTAGTTTTCAAACTCTTAGGTGGCGAATTTGATTCCATTTTGGATTTCAATAAAGCTTTTCTTTCCTGACTCAGATTAGGACCAGTGATTGAAGGAGTAAATTTGTAGAAGTAACTTTCAAATGCTACGAATTTTGTTTTTAAAAAACCATTTTTTTCTGTGCATGTTAGAAATATGCTAATGGTTAGTGATGGGCATTATATAGTTCTCATAATCAAATCACTCCATTATTCAAGATTCCTTGAGAACTCAATTATCACAGCTCAAGTTCTCGATTGACACATCTTGACTTCTCGATTCCAAAAGCTCTCGTATCAATCAATCACTCGAGTTATCGATTTTAAAAGGTTTCTTATCAATTGCTCGAGTTCTCGATTTGGAAAGGTCTCAATTATCAATCACATCGATTATCAGAAGTACTCGATTACCGAGATCTCGATTATCAAAAGTTCTTGCTTATGCCCATCACTACTATTGGTAGTGTGTAGTATACAGGAGAAGTTATTGACAGTGAGCTTTCTATTTGGGACATATAGTTGATTCATTAAAAATGGCTGAGGTTGTTTGTTTTGATGACTAGAAACATATACTAGGCGCCATTATAATACCTAGATTTCATTTCTTGTTTCTATGGCTGGTGCCAGGTTTTCAGGATGCTATTGTATTGAAATTAGAGATGTTTGAAAACATCTGAATGCTGTAAATTTTATAAAGTTGGAATATGAATTATCATAACAGTGGTGCTTTCAAGTTTTCAAAATTCACGTTCTGCGTAATTGATGTTCCTAATTGATTTCACAAGTGCCGTACCAAATAGCGCTTTAGGTGAGTACTCAACTTGGCAGTGTACTGAAAGTCAGACAAGCTTCAAACCATTGCCTCATGAACACCATGCCGAGTATGCACTAAGTACTCGGTATAGTGATATTTTTGAAGCTATTACTAATGCTATGCAATTGATTCACATAAAAATATTTGTCTGTTTTAGTTTAGGAAAGAAAGGAAGGAAGGCCCCGGCAAAACACACAGGGAAGAACATGTTAAGAGGCACTAGTTTAATTGACGTAGTATCTCTTTCATGTTTCATCTCTGTGAAGTCTATATTTTCCGAGCTGTATCCTGCTCAAGCACGTAAGGTAAGTATATCTCATAATTTAATCATTATAAATAGCAAAACACATGCTTTGTACATTATCATCCATCATTATACTATTTAATCTTATTTTCTGAATTGAAAAGTTTACTTGACTGTTCTTAAGAACAATAATCAGAAAAAATGGATGTGTTCAGAGAAAATAGGTAAGTTCCAAGCATTATATTTATTTTTAATATGTATTTTTTTAAAATTACTTATATTTTTTTTAGTTTTTGCTCAAAATAGGAATAATCAAGTATTAGGCTCCTCGCAACAGATTCTGCTATGGAAGTTGCAGTTGAAAATTAGTTACGGTACATCGAAGCTTGAAATGATGAGAAAAAAAAAGGAATGGAGATGTTTTGTCCTCATCACTTTTAGAAGAATTGTAATGTTTTTTTATACTGTATATTTTAAAAAATATTTGTCAATAAAAATATTTTATAGTGTAATTTTTGACATTACATCTTTTTTAATTACATAGAATGTTGTTTTGAAATGTAGAAGCTGTTGCGTACTACTTAAAGGAGCATATAAAGGTAGGTCTGCATCGGAATGTCAACATTTAATTCAAGTTAAGTTTTCACGTACGAAATTCAACATTGAAGCAATACAGTATAACTTTGATTTAACAATTTCCTAATTTTATTTATACATTTCACTGGTCCGGATCTGACTGCATTGAACGTCTATGCTCTTCGATTTAATGATAACTTTTCCAGTCCCTTGACAATAGTTAATTTGAGGTTATACTGTATTTCATTCGAGATAAAAATGAATACATGTTTTCACCATTTGCCTGATATATAATTTCTAGATTATGAGATGCAGAAATGACAGAATATGAGAACAAAGATAGTTCACAGATATTTTAAAGTAACAGGGAATTATGTACTCTGGGGGGATTTTTTTCATTTATACATGTTATATTAGTTTCTTTTAGCATGTGAACTTATAAACATTTATTCAAACATTGTTTTGTTGAGAAGATTGTAGTAACAGATTTAGAAAAACACCAATATGTAAATCAAAAGGAATGTTTCGTAAAAAACCCATAAATTACTTCATTAAAGCAATTTAGTTAGATTCATATTAACCAGAACTGATATTTTAAAAAGTTGAAGGAAAGCTAACTATTTCAAACAATGATTACATGGATGAGCTTGAGCTACATAATTTCACCAGAGTTCTTCAATATGCAAAAAATCAAAATTTGTTATTTTACAAAAAGTAAAACTTGGTTTCTTGTGTATGGTATTTGTTTGTAGTAAAGGAATATAGAAAAAAATATCTTACAGGTTTGACAGAGGAACTTTAATATTTAAAACTGCTAATAAACTTAGTTGTACTAAAATGTATTCTTTTAAAACTGTAAACAACTTTATAGGTTTAAAAAATGGTTACTCATGGTATCACAAATAAATTACTTAAAGTGTTAAAACTTTTGCACTTAACTGCAGTTATTAACATTTATCCAAATTATTATTTGCAAAAATGTTGTTTTTAATAGATTATTTATTCATTGACACCAAAGAGTTACCACTTTTTAAATTGTAAATTTTTTTTTAAACATAAATCATTTAAAAAAAAGACTACTAAATCCAGCAGTCACAAAACTGAGACTTGAATTTAAAACAAGGAAGAAAAAAGCATCTTGCTTCTTTGTTTTTTAGCAAGGAGGGGGGGGGGCGGAGTTAATTGGGGAAAATCTGGAACAGTGTGCAAAAAAAAAAAAAGTATTTCATAGGTACACATAGAATGAAAACCCATCTGTTGAAGATTTTTGAAAAAAGAAGAAAAGTATAAATAACTAATGAATGCCGACTTTATAACTTATTAATTTTTGTGGAATATATTTTAAAGCTGTAAACAAATTTACTGGTTTCAAAATCACAACTTTTTGTTCATATATCAATAAATAAGTTATTTACAAATATCAACACTTTTATTCATAATTATCAGTAAAATGGATCTTATAACTGCATTGAGAATGTAAAACTAAGATATTTACAAATAACTTATTTATTAATATACAATAAGTTGCTTGTTTTAAACCTGTAAATTTGTTTACAGCTTTAAAATATATTTAAAAACATTAAATCTATAAAACATCGTTTCTTATATCTCCTATACATCTAGAGGATCAAAAATCGATATCAATAACCAGTTATTAAGACATCCAAAAGCTATCTGGACATGACATCCTATGAATATGCAAGAAACATCCTCCGGATGTCTATGAGATATCCAGAATATCCCCTGGATATCTCTGAGATCGCCGCGGAACGTCTAGATATTTTCGACGTCAGTGGGAGTCAAAAAAGTGCAACCTTTCGACCACTGGTAGATATTCATTTAGACATTCGGACATCTTATAGTCATCTTTTGGACTTGCCTCATCTCTAGTTCTATAGCTAGTGGATCTCTTATAGATGACTTTTAAAGATAGGTGGTTGTCTGGGAAGGAATGTTCGAGTTATAAGCTACGAGTTATCGAGATTCAATTGTAAATAAGCATTATTATCAATTAAAAAAAAAAAGAATTTTGCTAAGCTGTCTCCAAATTTGCCGAATCATTAACAACATTTGCCAACGAAGAAAATTTTTGCAAATTCAGAGTGTCCTCCGCCCGTCCCGTGGCCTAAAAGAATTTTCCTACTAAAAGCTGGATGCTACATGTTGGACACCTATCACATGGATATTTTGTTCTTCAGTCACATTGTAATGAAGTTCTTTTCTATGCTTTTGAATTTTTGTTTGGAATGTGCTTGCTTACTTTACCCATATTCTTACGTGTTACTATTTTTATGGTGTTATTTGTGTTGATTTGGAAAGCTTTTTTTGCACTATGGTAGGGGAAAGGTTGCCGTCAATCAACCAGTGTAAAAGAGCTTTTTTTCACGAATTTATGTGCGTGCTACTCAAAATCTTATGAGCTCAAACTCACATAGATACTAGAACGAATCAACAGCCAAACGTACTTTAAGCTCCCAAATTTTTATGCTTCCAGTGAAATAAAATTTTCTGTATATCACCCACTTTTGACCACAACATGGCAATTCTTCTCACAAAGCTGATCCGCCATTTTGGAGCACCATATTTTGGAGATCCTTGATCCTCCGGATTTGGATCTCGGAAGCTGAAAATTTGCATAGGTTAGTTTCAAAGACATCTCTACACCTCTGTAAAATTTCATCCCATTCGGGGATGATCGAGCAGGGACAATTTTTGAAATTTAGGTCAGTTGACGTGGAATCACTCTGCGGACAATATAGAGTCCTGAAAACAACTTTAAACAGTAGCATGGAAGATAAAAAAAAAAACCGGTTTGTTCTTACCTTAGTCACTTATTAGAAATTTAGGAGATAAGTCCTCCGAAATAGGAATATGATAAGTGAATCATATTTTGAAACTAGAGAAGACGTTTTTGGAACTACTTCGGAAAAATTGGGGGAATTGGCCTGTCAAGAGGCTGAAAAAAAAAAAAAAAAAAAAAAAAAAACCATGTCCTATACATTTAATTAAGACAAAAAGTCTGTTAGTACTATATTCTCTGGTAGTTTGAGATTTAAGCTTCTGGTTTCAGTAATAAAATGGTCAATAAGTTCTTTGACACTTTAGAGAGCAAGTACAATCTTACGTCGAACGAAAATTTTCAAAATGAACAAAACTCCCAACAGCTCAAAAGAGGTTGAAAAGATATTTTCTAAGAACGGTGCTGCACTGATTGGGAAAATATCAAGTGGTGAGTGAGGTGTGATGACAGCAGTTGTGTGAGTGCTAGTTTTTTTTTTTTTTTTTTTTTTTTACGTTTCTCTTATACTAAAATTAAAACATTTTAGAAAATAAATCAATTTTTCTATAACTTATTGTTATTTGTAGTGTTTATTGATCACCTGTTATAAATATTTGTAAGTTACGCATTAATTTTTAAATATGAGAACGTGGTCCATTGATAGAAACTTGATGGTCCATCTATAGCAACCGGTAGCCATGAACGAATTACATGCTAAAATATTTATTTTAAATTTTCGTTCTTTATTGTGTATATTTTTCATAAGAGTGAATATTATTATTAAAGGAGAAACATACTGAGAAATTGTTCCTATAATTAAACATGAAATTTGAGTTGGATTTCCTTTCTAAAAAAAATCAAAAACTGTTATGTGGTTCATTGACGGCAACCTTCGCCTAAATTGAGAACACAGTCTAAGTGAGTCCTTAATTTTTTGCATACCTGCTTAATATTTATGTGCTTAAAACCTCGTCTTCTTCTGCATCCTAATATTCTCCAGCCCGCAGAAGCTGAAGAAATTGTACATATTAGCTTGAGTCCTTGAATCTGAAATCGAAATCATGGTTTTTGACTGAGCTCCAAGAAACAAAAGTGGCATTGCGAGCCTCTTTTCAGCGTGCAAAACGTAAGAAATATGTGTGTAGCAGTCGTTTTTACTTTTAAAACGCAGATCTTATGAAAATAATTCGTATGTTATAACATATTTTGGTGTAGTTTATGTTGGATTTTTACCTCTTTGCTGACCAATTTCAAAAATAGCATTATGCCAGACCCAACTGCAAATATAGTTAGACTGAGAAAGTGACACAAATTGTAAAATTTTAGTAACCAGAAAAAAGTTTGAAGCACCAAATTATTTATCTAAGTTTATGGGATAATATAGTGTAACATGACTTCTGGAAGAATATTTTTCTGGAAGAACTAGTCACCAGTGTATTTTTTGTAGTTTCTAAGGAGACTTGACACGCAGACTTTGTCTGGCTCTGGTTATAAAGAAAATGTTTCTAGTTTTGTATTGTATGAAACCAGGTTCCTCAAACTTTTCCGATTCACCACACCTTTTGAAGAATTAAAATTTTCTCACAGTACCCTAGTTTAGTTATTATATACATACTATAGCTTCATTGTCCGGCGTTGCGCGGTCTACTTCAAAAATAAAAGTTGCGTCAACAACACACGTTCGGAAATCAGGTTTAAAAAAAAAAAAAAAAAAAGGAAATTCCCGTCAATATGTAAATAAGAGCAAATTTCTGACTCAAAATTTAAATCTTTGGTTTAATTTGGTTGACAATTGAACTCTTTGTATTGTTTTAAAATCCCCAAAACTTCATTGATATTTATATATTAGCATGCATCAGGCGTGATCTTTCCACCTTGACATGGCGGTTAGAATGATGATTGTTTTTTAAATGAACTCGCATGCATGAATTATGTTCTGAACATTTTAGAAAAATATTTAAATATTTAGACTAAAAGTAATTTTAAAACTAACGTACATCAACCTAACGCGAATTTTGCCAATCTATTGTGCTCCACAAAAGCTATTAAAACTGGCAAAAAGCGCAGTCGATACTAAAAAAAAAGAAAGAAACTAAATCCAGTATTCTTTTGGAATATATAAAAAAAATTCACTCATTTTCCCACAAACATAATTACGAAACAGACGAAATTTAATTAGAAAGATAACTTCTTTTTTTTTTAAATTCTTCATGCTTGTTTTTTATTACTTTTTTCCACGAAAATATCGTTTGCTACGAATCAAATTCAATTGTATTTAATTTCAATTCCGTGACCTGAAACCGAAGACGATACTTTAAAAATGAAGATAAACCTCGTTCTTGAATATGAAATCAACTTGAAATGAAGAATTAGGGGGTGTTCTAGTTATCCCTCAATCTTCGGGTACAATTCATATTGTGCAGCCTTTTAAGGGCTTTAAAATGCTGCAAAAATCAAACAAATATGAAATTTTTTGATGAGATACTCGCAAATGAATCATTTTCAATAAAATTGGAATCAAAATCTTGGAATGCCTTTAGGGGGGGGATGAAAGGTGTCATATATATTCTATTCTGCTCCCGTGACAATGTGTACACAAAATTTCATGATCGGTTGAGTAGTTAAGGCGGGATAGAATTACAAATATACAATCAAACTCCCTTTCACATTTATAATAATATCTAGGATTGTTTTTACCATGGTCATTTAGCGGCACACCTTACCTCTTCCTATGGCACTCACTTTAGGTCTTTGGGAACCACTGGAGAAGATCAAACTACAAAAATAACTTTTAAATGTGGAAAAAATGTGTTCTTGAAAACCATTCGAGTCTTCAACAATGGAAAAAATTGTATTTAAAATTTGAAAATATTTATTTTTAAATGAAGGTGTTCTGAAATAGTGTTCGATTTTCTTTTTCGGGCTTTATTCTATAAAATATTTAACTTTTTTCCCTTTCTACGCGGTTGTTTGAAATCTTTATATTAACATATTTTTGAATAGTTTAAAAAATAAATGTCCAAGTATGTGTTCTCAATTTCATTAAAAATAAATAAATAAATAAATTAATTAATTAATTAATTAACGGATGAGGGGATCAATTAAATGATAATTCACATTGGCTAGCTATATTAAAGATTGTGCATATGAGAGGTTTGGGAAATTTCGTTTCACTGTTTAACTTGTGTTGTGCATGTTTGACGTAACGGCATCTGATTCACTTACAGAGTCTTGCTTGTATTCATACGAAACGACAATATAAAAGACTCAAAGCGAAATTGTAATAATCTACCAGAGAAAACGTATAAATTTAAGGAATCATTTCTTACTATTGTTTATGCTTAATGTATTAATTTTAATCGAAAAGCCCTACCTATTTATTTTTAAAATGAAGTTATAAGTGTATTAGCATTAATATTAAAAAAAATAAATAAATTAATAAAGTCCACCACAATAATTTTAGTGATGAAAAAATTGGTTTGATTTTGGTGATAGAGGTAAAAAAAGTGAAAATATTTTACTTTAATAAAATAAATACGATCAGCTCTGAATAACGTCTATAATCTCACCGAAAAAAATATAAAAGCACAGCAGTTCTGTTTTCATTTGAAATTTTGTAAATCACTTTAAATTGGTTTACACATGAAAATTGCAATAAAAATAGAGTCTGGTGGGGGAAAGTGGTCAATGGGGTAAAGTGGTCATACGTCAAATAAATGGCTATAGCTTGGAAATAAATGTTCGAATGAGTGTGAAAATTTTATTATAGAGTAGGGAAATTAGAAACTACATTTTGAATACAAAATTTTACAACTGGCCAAATTTTGTTTAGTAAAAAAAATATTCTGTATGAGTATGAAAAATTTTAAAATCTAAATACATCCTTTAACTTTCTTGGGAAATTTTGTTTGTTAGAATCATGAACAGATTGACTGCACAAGAAGCTTCCTACATGTATCAAGAACTCTTACTTTTTAGCAGTTAGCTGAATCTATTTTAGATAATTTTTTAGAACAATGTCAGTAAGATGGGGTAAAGTGGTCATAATATTAGGCTTAACGAATATTGTTCTTCTAATGTCACTTAATCTTTAAATATAGGGCAGATATAAATTAAACATTAATTTCACTTAATATGTATTGTTTTTACAGTAAACAGGGTTAAATATACGAGTATATGCGTATGCATACGCACATACTCGTGTAGGCACGTATATAGACGTATTCACACAAATGCAGCAATAAATACGTATATGGGTATCTGCAAGACTTTTTTTATCTATACAGATGTATACGTATATGCTCGATTATACTCATATATTATATATACGAGCACTTATATATTCAGGTAGACACATACATACGCGTAAATACTCGAGTAGACAATTAAATACAAGCATATGATATACAAATATACAAGGTGAGTTTAAACTCTTGCTCAAATTATAAAAAGGTGCTAGAGGGAGATGATAAGAAGCAAGAATCATAAGGAACATATAGTCACAAACACAATGCAGACGCGCTACATGCACGCAAAGCCAGAGACTGATGGATGCAAAACAAGGGTGCAAATTTGCTACACCAAGATAATTTTACGCAACATTTTAGGTCTTAAGAAAGTTTTAACGCTCTTGGTAAAATTTGCGGCCTGCAGCTGTAATGCATATGCGTCGCAATCACAAAGCACTCACATCAGTCGCTGCGCCTTTGTTGCGATGCGTGTGTTAGAGCTACTACAGGCTGTAACTTTTAACAACTACTCTAAATATTTCTTAAAATTTAAAATGTTGGGTAAAATAATCTTTGTGCAACAAATTTGTGACCTGTTTTGCATCGATTAGTTTCTGGCTTTGTGTGCATGTAGCGCGTCCGCGACAATAAGTTCCTTATGATTCTTTGCTTCTTATCCTCCTCTCTCACACCCCTTAGATTTTTGCCCAAGAGCTTGGATTCACTATGTACGCAGGCATGTATATTCGCGCATATACTCGTGTATACATACATGTACTGGTGTATATACGTAAATGAACGTATATACGTCCGTATAGGTATATAATCGTGTTTACTCGTATACATACGTATATACTCGTGCTTCCAAATATATATACGCGAGTAGACATGTGAAAAACGCACTGGATGTAGCCATGAATTAACTCGAATATTCCCGTATATGTATGTATGTACACTTATATATGCGTACCTTTACTATACACGTATATACTGAGGTATGCACGTATATACTCGAGATACAATTGCATGCACGCATATGATACTCGTTTATACGCGTATTTACTCATATATACACGTGACACGTATATACTCGTGTAGACGCGTATACACTCTTGTAGGTAATCACGTATACATACTCATATACTCGTGTATGAACGTATATATTTGAGTAGGCTAACGCATGCATGTATCTGATGTATACATGTATCTACTCATATATGGACGTGTTTACTCATTTTTACAGAACACGTATATACTTGTGTATACACATATACTTTTGCATATACTTGTAACTATAAAAATAACCGAAATTTACTAATATTAGGGTTATTTATAATGGTTTTGCATCTATTCTTAACTATGACCACTTTACCCCATCTATGACCACTTTCCCCCACTCCATGGGGTAAAGTGGTCATAAATACATAGGGAAAAGAAAATGTTATAAAACTACTTAAATCAATATTTTTTTTCCTAAAATTCAATGTAGCGTGTTCTTTAAAAATGCGATGTAAAATAACAGCAAAAAAAGTTGAAGTGTTTAAAGAATTTATTGTATTTATCATCCACCTAAGTTGAAAACCTTCGATTTTATGACCACTTGACCCCGCCAGACCCTACATTAAATATATCCTTTGATTTGAATGTTATCGCATGGGAGTCAAAAAAAGTTGAAGTGTTTAAAGAATTTATTGTATTTATCATCCACCTAAGTTGAAAACCTTCGATTTTATGACCACTTGACCCCGCCAGACCCTACATTAAATATATCCTTTGATTTGAATGTTATCGCATGGGAGTCAAAAGAAGTTGTAAATAAACATTATCACAGGCACTTTCTACAAAATTGACTTCGAAAACATTGTTGCACTAATTTCTGGAGATTTATTTTATTCCCGGATTGCATATGCTGCATTTAAAATTATTTTCAAAAGCAACTTGGGATGCAAACATGCAGCAAGAAACAATCAACATTCGATTAAACCATTAAGTTATGAAATTAAATTATGTATACTATTTAGTTTTAGTAAATCCTCGAGCCTCTTTAATCCTCTTATTCAAATTTTTTGTTGGTATATTAATCCCTAAGCATAAATTAGGTTCAGAAGTTTGGTCCTTATCGAAAATAATTTTTTGAAAAGTTTTGCATGGGGAAATGTGGAAGCTCATATTTTTAGTAAAATACACTTAACTAATTTATTTGTGACTTAAACGACAAGCTAAGGAGCTAAAATATTAATTAAAATTCTTTATTATATATAATCTTTACATAATCTTCAAATAAGTCTTTATACATGGAAAACTGTTGAAGTACATAGAAATTAGAGGACAGACATATTAAAGTTGTCATTCAAACATGTATAACAGATGATGTCATGCATTGTGAATTATTTTAAACTGCAGAATGTTTCTCTAAATTTCTCTTTCAAACGTTGTTGCAATTAAGTTTATACTAATAAAATATGATTGGAAGAATTTTAGAAGAGGATATATAGTTCTTTATGTTTTTAAAATATGCTTTCGTTCATTATTCAAAATAGATTTCTTTCAAATCATTTTTTTCCATAAATTAAAATATATTCTTCTCCTTGATTAAAGATATTAAGTAAGAAGATCTATATGTTCATCGTAATCATCGTGATGGAACGTAATGAAATTTTTGTAAATGTTTTCTCAAACACAGCTTATTTTTGATTTCAATCTAGGAAAATAGAATAAGCTAAAAGATCACAGTTCTTCCTTTGGAAAATATAGCTGAATTTTTAACTCCTAATGAGTAATGTAGGCAAAAAACAGACTTGAAAACGGAACTCATGGATAAAAGTTCATAAGAGCTAAATGCAAATTATGCACTTGATAATTTATTTTAGTGTTACTTACTGTAATGTAATGAATGAGACAAAGAACATTTGTCACAATTTCTTTATTTTTATAATTTTAGCAGTTCAATTTATTAAAAAAAATTAAATAATGCATCTTGGTGCAGTACTTTCATTTTGAAACAAGAATACAGTGACGATATAACTGACTGCAACAAAGGCGTCATTATAAAAAATTAAATTTCTTGCCATTATCTGCAGGTGCGTAAGTTAAAACACAGATCAACATGCACGTTTCCTCGTAATATGTACATAACAAGAAAAAAAGTGAGACGCTTTCCAACTTGAACACCCAATCATACATTAAAAAATCATTCATAGGTTTATTTTTATATTTTAAGATCTCTGATCTCTCTCGGAATTCTTCTGCATCTTGGCACTTTGTGAACATAATAGCAATGAATTGAGTAACAGAGTGAGCAAAAACAAACAGCTCCTTCCTTTGTTTGGGACTTGAAATGACTTGGGAAATGAAAAGACTTGTGCTGTAGAGGGGACATTTCTGTAAAAGGATTTCCCACTGTACGGAAACACGTGAAACGAATGACTGTGCTGGCAGCAAAGAGGTGCAAAGTAATATTAACTCGACGGCGATCGGGCAACAAACACACTGTACAATTTTCAATGAATACTGTAATGCTTTTTGACATGCTTCGGTCCCACGATATGGTAATAAATAAGAGAATTCTCTGAAAAAGTTTACTACTGTCCTTCTCCCGCTTGCGGGAGACATATCACAGGGATCTGAGCTTGGGTCTCACGAGGGCTTCGGGTCTCCGGCTTCTCTTCTTCTCCTCCACTTTCCTCCTCAATGCTTTGTTGAGGGGAGAGCACTTTTCGGGGTAAATGGGGGCTGCCACTGCTCTCTGTCGACGGCAAAGACCTGTGGTGAAGCCTCATGTGAGTGTGAAGCCGAGCTCCCCTGGTACGATAATATTCAGTGTCACCAATATCAGGCCGTGAAAATTCACGGAAGAGTGCATCAGATTTTTCGTCGATACTATAGTCTCGAAATTGTTGCATCTGCTCAAATCTGAGGCGCCCTGAGCGGAAAAACCGTTGAAAAACAGATGTTTTGCCTCGTGATTCAGCGGTCATTTCAGTTAGCATTTGTTGCTCGCTCCACTGGATATCACTTTCTGTGCAGTGCTTCTTCAAGGCACTCTTATATTTCTTTTTATGCACCTGGGGTTCACTCGGTGGAAGACTTTCGCCTTCTATCGTTACACCTTCAAAAGATACTACTTTGGAAGTTTCAATAGATTTGGTCTTAATAGTATCTGTTCCTTGTGCTACAGTTCCTTGTGCATCCGGATCTTTGAATAATACATCAAGTTCTTCCTCAAATGTTCCTTCCATTGTTGTCATCTGATCTAAGCTATCGCCTTCGAGATTGAACTGTAACTGCTTTCGGCACAGACGAGGAGCTTTCCCATTGCTTTCCATTGATTTATAGCCACTGTCGGCTTTCATCTGCTGTAACCTATTTGTCTGCCCTTCCCCTGTGCTGTCAGTGTTATCAGTTGTCGACTCGAACGATGTAGTAGCACCTTCTGTCCGATCTGTGGATGAACTTTCTATACTATCAAAACTACTTTCAGTTCCAGGTGTTCTCTTCTGTAGCCTTTTTGTCAAAAGACTCTTATAGCAATTTCGGCGTATTTCATGAGAGGGCAGTTGAAGATAATCACTTTCGTCGCACTCATAGCCAGGATCATCACAGGAGACATCCGCATTAGACTCAAAAGACGTTGCACGAGAAGCTAGTACATCTTGCGGATCTGATGCTTCTTCTTCTGGAGGATCATCTTTGATTTCCTGAGTATCACTTAGTTTATCTTCTTCTTCTTCTAGAGTTGCCCTCAACTCCCACAACTGTCTCGACTGTTGTTTAAGAATCTCACTTTCTAAACTGCTATTACTGTCATCGGAACTTTCACCTGAAATCATTTCAATGACTTCTTCGCGTATATCCTCTCTGCTGCCAGTGTCATTGTATCGCACCTTACTCCAAATTTTGGCATCTTCTTCATCAACAGGAGAATATCTTTTGAGCAGCGACCTTAAATGTTCTAACTGATGTTGCTCTAAACTAAGTTCCAGTAAACCACCTTCTGTACTGGCTGCTTGTTGAATCTGAGAAGGATCATCTGTCCATCCTTCAGTGGCACCAACAACATCTAGGTTTGACCGAGACTTATCTTTTAAAAGAGCTTCACCTTGGGCAGCTAGTTCCCAAACTTGTTGCCTGCTATAATGATAGTCTTCAAGATCAACAACTCGCGCTAAATCAGCAGGAATTCCATGCAATGAATGGGTGCTTATAACACGCCCATGTTTTTGATTAAGCATATTGGCAGTGCTCCCTGAATCAGGAGATGAATGCGAATGAATGAAAGGGTGGTGACGAATCCCCATTACAGGCTGTGAACTGGAAGAACATACAGATGTTTGATCCCAACTGTGTGGCGGGGGAGGTTTATCATTGCAGCTGCGGTGAACTATTGCTGCAACTCTCGTTACTTCACGCTGGGGTAGCGCAGGTGTCCTTGAATGCTGTTGCCTTTCACCAGAGTGTTGTCTAGGGTCCACAATCGTTTGATCTTCTTCATCAGACAAACAAACAGAAGCCTGCCTTTGTATACCAACTGATGATCTCCGCCTCACAACACTAGTAGGTTCTGGAGGCCTGGAACAAAATAAAATATTTAAAAATTAAAACACAATCCGTCGTAGTTCACAAAATATTTTGGTTTTTAAATTAGACTAAAGCTAAGAATAACTATTTCGTTAACCATCCTGGTGGGAGAACTACGCTTGCTCTCAATGTTTAACTCTTGCATGCAACCCGGACATACAGGCACCTGTCGCCAAAAAACCGCAAAAATAAGTTAAATAAGTCTAAAATGAAGAAACCAAATAGTTAAAAAAAATTAAAGTAAGGTATTGAGATGGAGAAATGTGTGCCCGATGGTTTTGGCTGTCCTCTCTAATAACTTTTACCAGAGTAAAGATTTAAACGAATCATTTCCTGATACAAAGATATTGGCCACGACACTTATATTTCATTTTTTGATTGGGAAAATTTTTCGTTGAATTTTGAACAGTTCGAAAAATTTTAACATTAGCGTCTCCGGGGAAATTTAAGACCTATAAATACAGGATCCGGCATAGCAACCTCCCGTATTTGGAGAGGGCACTGAGTGAGTTGTGGTGGGGATACGGTGGAGGAAGTGGTATCGATAAGTAGCAATATACGCTCTATTTGCAGTAGTAGTAATAGCATGGCACGGTGAACATCTGGTTCCCATTTGACTGACATGATCCTGTTCCAGGTATGAAAAAATTATGTTTGAGTACCAAATTTTAGTCATATGTACTACACCGAAGAAAAAAAAAACCCTGCCGACCTTAGACCATTACAACGAGGAAAAATGTGGCACATGTGAGAAAATTCATCGAGGAATCTCCAAAGCGTTTAGTACTTAAACATTCAGTTGCCCTGCGATTGTTTGATAGGAGTTCAAGAAAAATCCAGCACAGTGATCTTCGCAACGAGAATAGTTTTTCTAGCCGAACAGAATCACGTCAACCAAGTTCGAACCGAGTGCGAAATGCTTGTGAATAGTAATCAAAAAGCCACTATTATGAATATACTCCTCTACAACAGATGACGATGCTCACTGGCACCATCCCATTGCTACTATTAAAATGACACGCATAATGCTATCTATCGATACCACTTCCACCACCGTATTCCCACTACAACTCACACAGCATCCTTTCCAGGAACGGGAGGTTGATACGCTGGACCCTGTAGAAAACCTTAATTAAAAAGTGGTTTGCCTCGGACTATTGAACTAAAATATAAAGTTTGTTAAACGATTTTTTGGTTGGGCTCCTTCAAAGGTAATTTTTGAACAGTTCAAAACTTTTTAACATTAACGCCTACGTGAGAAACTTGAACTACTTTATCCCAAAAACCACATACCGAAATCCAAGATAATTTTTTTTTTTTTTTTTGCATTGAAAAATCTAGAAAATTGCAGAAATCCTCCTGATATTTCTAATTTTATGTATTCGTAAATATAAAAATAAATGTTAAAAAAACAGAAAGACTTTTCCTCGTACACTCAACATATACGTCAATTAGAGATTGCTGTGTGCTCATCAGTTTGGAATAGTGATTAATAGAGTTGGACACAGATGTCATCTTATTGAAGCAGAGAGTACCATCAATTTAGCTCAGCGGCGAGAGTCCTCAACCATGATGCGGTTCAATCTGCTGCAGTGAGATGACATCTTCATCCAGCTCGAGTAATCACTATTCCAGACTGATGAGTCCATAATAAGGACAAAACTGTAGTCTCTGGATGTGTTAACCGAGCTGTTGGTATATTGCATGTAGCTCTGCCTTAACTTTGGCTTAAAGGCGGTAACTTACTGCTCAATAGGATCATAATTTCTTTCATTTTCTGCCACTAGCGCTCTAAACTTCTAATTAAATTTTCATTATTCCTCTGGCGAAACTTTGACTTGACTGTAGAACCTTGATTAACTGAAGTGATCGAGACCAAGCCACCTTCGATTGATTAAAAATCCCGCGTCAAATATGAATTTAAAAGAACGTGTGAGGAAACTAAAAACTGAATTTGAAACTCTGGATTTGAAAACCTATGCTGTTTCAAAATAGCTCTTAGAAGTAATCTTTTAAATTACAATTCTGAAATTATAAACAATAAACTTGCTGAATAAATACTATCTTGGAGAGGTATAAAGAGCAGTCAAGGATCTGGAATTGTTTTTTGCACTTTTATCATCAATTGTACCTTAGCTTTATTGTGCAAGATTGCTTATTTGGTTGCTTGGTTTCCGCTGAAAATAAAACATACCTCTCCCCCTCCCCCCCTCCGTCAAAGTTCAACATTCCAATATTGTTAATACACGGAATCTAAAATGGATTTCTTCAGATAGCTTAAACAGGGGCGCCCGATGGGAGGTCACGAGAGATCATTGTGACTTCCCAAAAATTTTCTTATTCGGCAAATTTTGGATACAATCTTGCACAACATTGAGATTCTTTTTTCCTTTCTAAAATTGTTTTATTGTTTTTTAATGATGCCCAGTGTTCCTTGTTATTAGACGTTATGTATGCATGCATGATATACACTACCTTTCCATTCGTCACTGGACACCCCTCGAAAAGTGAGTAGGAACGTCCATACACGTCATGCATACGTCTAACCACCTATAAAAGGTTGAGAACGGTGTGCCGAGACTCAAAACCGCTATTGTAATTAAAATGAACAAAGGACGTGAACTTCAAGCGGAGGAAAGAGGAATGATTATTGGAGCCCATAAGTTTGAGCATTCAGTCAGAGAGATTAGCGGGGAATTTCAGATACCTCGTACAATCGTGGGTGATGTGATATCAAAATGGAAGAGAGATGGAGTGATAATATTCCAACCCAGACCAAGTAAACCGACTAAATTCACGGGTCGAGACCACCGAAGCCTGAAGCGTGTGGTGATGGCAAATTGCATGGATCCGCTAGAAAACGTGGCAGATCAGTTTCGATCAATCACGTCGAATAAAGCAAAAAGATCGTACGGTTCGTCGGGAAATTGTAAAATTTGGTTTCCATGAACGAGCAGCGGCTCACTAGTCAAATATCACATGTGACTATGTGACCCGTCGATTGGAGTGGTGCAAAGAACGCCGTCACTGGACGCTAGATAAGTGGAAATCCATTCTCTGGAGTGATGAATCACTCTACCAGTTGTGGCTGTCCGACGGACGTGTGTGGGTGTGGCGAATGCCTGGTGAACGATATTTACAGGATTGTGTCGTGCCCACGGCGAAATTTGGTAGAGGTGGGATAATGGTGTGGTCGTGTTTTTCGTGGTATGGGCTTGGTCCACTTGTTGCAGCAGATGGAATCATGAATGCCGAGCGGTACCAAGTAATTCTGGACAACCACGCGTTACCTACCTTGTGGTAATACTTCAGAAATGGCCTTTTTCTCTTTCAATAGGACAATGCACCATGCCAAACCGCATGTGTTATTACTACCTGGTTCGAAGACATGCATGTGAAAAAATTTGATTGGCCTGCCCAGAGTCCAGACCTTAACCCCATCGAGCATCTTTGGGATGTGTTGGAGCGGCGGCTGAGAGCTAGGTCATCCCGGCCCCGAAACAAGACTGAGCTTTACGCCATGTTGAAGGAGGAATGGAGCCTGATTACTGTTGCAACATATCGTCACTTGGTGGAAAATCTTCCTCAAAGAGTTGCAGCTGTCATTACAGCAAATGGTGGCCCTACACGCTATTGATGTTGTGTGAGCCCGCTTTACGTGACTTGTATGAGGTGTCCGGTGACGAATGGCAAGGTAGTGTATGTGCATGCTCGTATTTTATCATTCGGTAAAATTGGAATTTCATTCGGCAAATTGAGGTCTTTCTCCCTTTCAAACATTTAGGGGCACCCCTGATTTCAAAATCTTATTTATGCAGATACTGCCCTTTTACATTTTCACGGCAGAATAACACACAACTCGGAAAATACAATATAAACTTAAGAAAACTTTATTGAGAATATTGTAAACTTAATTCTTTATTGCGTTATTAATAACTCAGTGGACTTTTTTTTTTGACCATTATGTTAAAAAATTAGAGGTCATAAAAATAATTACCAAATAATACAATACTTTACTTTCAGTTTCGATCGTTTTCCGAGTTGTTTAGCAATTAAAATACTATTATAGATACCTTGTATACTATTATATATAATACTATTATATATATTGTATACTATTATATATATAATACTATTATATAGAGTATCTCAAAAATTTACTATCTGGAGTGCAAAAAGTGATGGAAATGCACGGATATAATTCAATGCTTTCAATAAGAACAGCCCTGCTCCAGTGACAGTGAAACGAAAATTAATTGCTTACCAAATTAAATTGAAGGCAGGTGATCACCCAAAATGCATTTTTCTTTAATATTCAAAAATTTAACATGATTATTTACAAGAGCATAAATAATACTTTTTGACTCCAGATTAAAAATAAAAATAATATATTTAAAAAACTGCCATTTTTTTCTACAAAAGCTAACATTGCCGCAACGCTTGCAGTGCACTCAATTTTTACTCGATTTGCTAACTTTTATATCTAATTCTCAGCAAGATACCAGAGAATGCAATGAACTTCAAAAAGTTTTGATTAAATTAATAAAATCATACATTAAATATGAATGTTTGAAGTTTCCCCCAAATTGAAAGTTTTTATTTTGCCCCACTCAACTTTCATTCGTCATTATTTAAGGAATAAATATCATATGTATATTCGATTTTTAAGATTTATTGTACAGTAATATAATCACTTATCATGTGTGCAAAGTTTCAAATGCATAGAGGTAATACTTTTTTTTTTTTTTTGGCTGGAATTGTTCGCGTAAATGAAAACTACAAAAACATGGTTTTGAGAATATCAAGGGGAAAAAAAAGATGAATTTCAATTAAAATCAATGCATTAGCCCCTCATGAAATGGCTTCTAGTTTTCTCAAAAATTCATCGACTGAAAAACATTTTGCCGATTTAGAAAAAAGAATATATTCAGGCTATTTATATCTTTTAAAATATCAAAAATGATCTGCTTTAAGTTATGGTGTTTTCCTACCCTAAGGATCCAGACTTCGGTTAAAATAGGGTCCGGTTAAAAGAGTTTCTGGTAATCGAGGATAACTGTATTCAATTCCTTCAACTGATTTGTAACTAAAGAAAAACATAGCTTGTGGTAATTATTTCAATGCTATGAACTTTTGGTCAGCTACAAATAACATTCGGCAATGAATTGAACGCTGAGAAACTATTGTCGGTATATTACCGTAAAACGGTTTTTACGGTAATATCTCTGCAGTGACAAGAAAGCGCAGTAATAGTTTATTAACGGCAAGCGGTTTTAAAACATGGCAGAATTTATTTTTTGATTACAGTTGAAGAAACTTATACTCATGGACGGATTTTTACTTCAAAAGGAACAGAAAATTTCACTTTCGCATTCATTTATTTGAGGACTTTCAAAACATATTTTCCTGTTCCTTCTATTAAATATTTTTGAAAATGTTTGCAGCTGATTGATGATTTCTGTAAAATCTTGTTCAAAATATGCCTCAAAAACAGAAAAACATTAATGTTCCGCTCTTTAAAATACTACAGGGTGCAGCAGAAATAGCTCCCGCATTTGAAATGTGAATAACAAAGCAATAACAAAAGCCTATTGATAAATGGTTTCTGTACTCTTAAAGGATAATGATTACTATTTATGTTACATGCCCTGAATCACTTCATTTTGAAAATGAAATCGTCCAAATGCCCATCTTCGTATCCTATGCATTTTCGAGGTCTCTCGCATAAGCTCTACAACACCTTCTTGGTCAACTCAGTCGTTGCGATGTTTTGACAGATGGGGCAACTTTGAGCCCTTGTAATGTTTCTCGCCTTACGACTTAAGCTTTCAGATGTATCATGTATCCAGAGAAAGAATTCGAAAGGAGTTAGATCAAAGAGACGAACTGAGCATTAAATGTCACCTTGTATTCAGATCAGATGCCCATGAAACAATTGAGGCATCGTGGTTCCTAAATCAGCAAAACAGCTCACCATACAGTAACATGCTTTGGCTTCAAAGAGGTCATTTATGGGTCGGTGGAGGGCTGTTTCTTTCCTAGTAAAGTTTGACCACGGAGAGATGGCGGATGACCTTAAAGTGGAAACATCATTTGTGTCATAGGATTAGCAAGAAAGCGCCTGTTACTGCTCGGCGCTTTCTCGCTGATTCTACCGATTACAAATGATAAAAATGATGTTTCCTCTTCAAGGTCAATCGCCACCTCCGTGATCAAGCTTTACCGGAAATTTTGTTTGTTGACGCAGTCTTACAAATAATACATTTTTCGTCATTCGACAGTAATGTGGCAGTAGTACAAGCATACCGTAATGTAAATTCCAATACATGGCAGAAATGACTGACCATAATTTACTAAAGACCATAACAATGAGTAACGCAACACCATTAGCGCCAGAGAAATTGAGGTGGAAAACGTGGCAGTTATTTCTGGAGCACCCTGTATTTACTATTTAAGAACAAAAAATATTATGTAAGGCTTTGGCATGGACAAAACAACAACAACAACAACAACAAAAAAGAAGGTGTATTTAATCATGATAAATTGCTTTTAGATTAAAGGATCTTTGTTATTATTTTTTTAAAGTACATAATTTTTTTGTTATGAATGTCAATTTAAATCGAAATCAGCAAACTCGTAATTTTAATTTAAGAAACTTATTTGAGCCTTTAGTTTGCTTGTTTCTTTAATTTAGGGCGACAAAATTATATGTGATTTTCGAGCCAATTGTTTTTCTTACGAATACATATTCATGCTAATAAATCAAATGAGCAAAACGTATCCGATATATCTGCATGAATGCCGATTGTTTCAAAATTAAAGATGAAAACTATTTTAATTCGTTTGGAAATTTAGTAATAGGGGAGGGTGGCCCCAAGCGGGTACTCCTTCGTATGCCCCCGCCATGGTGTGTAAGCGGCGATGCATACGTATGTCGTGTTTACATGAGCACCCCGAGTCATGTCGTGCTTATATGATCAGTCCCAGCGAAGCAGTATTGAAGCGGCATGGTGCAACCAGGCTTAAAATTAAAAAAATGATACATTTCTAAAAAAAATGCGGGTCGGGCAAAGCAGGTATAGGATTTAATCATATATACAATTTTTGACTCGTGTGCTGACTTAGATTTTCTGTTTCAATAGGATAAGTACAACTTTAACAAGTTATTTTTTAGGATGGCAATTAATTTGTCTATTAATTTAATCAGTAATTTTTTTATGGTTTATAAACAAATGTGCTGACTTTAAATTGGATAAGTACACCTTTTCAATACATATATATTTTTATAATGGCAGATAGATAGTCAATTATTTTAATCATTTATAACTTCATATTTGATTGGTAAATGTACCAAATCACAATTAGTTAAGCTTACCTGCTTTGGGCTCCCTGGTAGGGCAAAGCGGGTTTTTCAAATGCTTGTAAAGTTTGATAATAATTAAATATTGGGTTTGAAATGATACAAAAATAACTTTTTATTTCGAAGTTCAAGAACCCTGCTAGGAAATAAATTGGAAATTGTTGCGATGAAAATCCAAAAACTACAATTTTCGAAAACCTACCCGCTTTGGTTCACCCTCCCCTATTTATTATTAAAAAATTAGAGATTATTAAAGTAAGTTTCGGCGGGTTAGCCATAGATTAATGGAAAACTTTTTTTAATTATAGGAGAAAGAACGTTTTACATGTCAGGAGTAGTTGCTGTCAACAATAAATAGATAAAATAAAATTAAATGAAAAAGCTCCTATTAAACAAAATCATATTCACGATACCTTTCTGGGGATGACGAGTCCGAATGATCTTCTCTCTTTGGATCTCTTTTGGGAACCACTGCACTTTTTCCTGGAAGAAAAAGGCAATATATTCGTTGCTTTGTAATTAAGTAAAGCTCTTTTGCAAAAAAATAAATAAATAAATAAATAAAAAATAAAAGTATTAAAGGTTAAAATGTTACAAAGCTTTCATTTTAAAAGTTCATTTATGTAAAATCTCTTCATAGATAGATATGTTAAAGAGGGGAATTATAATTTTTATGCATTATGAAGAAACAGAAGAACTTTTAATTTGTTAAAAGAAATCAAAAATTCAAAAGTGTTTTTATACATTTTGAGATTGAAAATACAACAACATAAAATCCTGATTAAAATGTGATGAAATAAATAACAAAAATAGACAACAATTAATAAATATGCATGTTTAGTTGTTTAAGAAAAAAATTACAAGTAATGTGTTTATATCGAATTAGTATTTGACAACATAAGTTGTGAACACCTCAAACATCGATCTGCTGATAGGGTCCGTAAACTCACTAATTTAGGTCTGCAGTGCTTTCATATGCACTATATAGCGTGAGCTAATGTAGAATTGTGTTGCAACTGGAAACAGTCTAATATAAGCAGATGATAAGTCGGCAACAAATTCGTTCTTTTACTTAAAGGTGTCTTCTGAGGAAAAAAATCATGCTTCTACTGCGTCATGACTTCGAGAGAACAAAAAGCTAAGATCCTAGACGCCTATACGGCATTTGACTTGTGTCTGATCAGCAAAAACAGCTCGTCAGCTCTGCCTCACACTATACCTTCTCGTTTTTCTATCACATTTGAAACAAAAAAAGAAAAAAAAAGAAAGAAATGTAGCACATGATACTGTATTTTAAGGGATAGAAAGTGTTCACATGAATCGTTTATTCAAAACATTTGCATTTACCTTTCATTGAGGCCCTTGTCTTCGGTAACTCTTGTAACTCGATATCTTCGCCAAAGTCTTCTGAAAAATAAAATGGATTTTTCGAATACTTCTTCGATACGAAAAGAAAAGCACGAAATAAACTTTTGTCACTGAAAGTATTTATATATAATCAATGTTCGTAATTCAAAATAACTCTTCCATTTCAGAACTAAATTTATTTGAAGACAGAACGATTCAAATATATATTTCTTTAATTAAAAATAATTTTAGAAAAAGCTTACTTTTCTAACAAAAAGAAAACTATATAGTTACTATCTGGCTCTGCGAACATTTTACCTTTTCACAGTTAATCAAAACTTTTAAGTGAGTATAAGCCTAAAAACAAACGAGGGTAAAATTTAGTTTTAATTTCATCTTGTCATAAGTTGGTCTGGTATTCCCAGTCCACCCTTAGGGGTTTGAAGAAGTTCGATTCTGAAACCTGCAATAGTAGGTGTTGTGTTTGGGAAACGAAAAAGTGAAATTCTATTTTTGACTTATGTACATGTAACTGCCGGATGATTCTCTAATTGTCTCTTAATTCAAACGTGGATATTGAGCTCATCATATCGTTAACAAATTTCCGATAAATCTACATTTTTTTTAGCATCAGTAGCTTGTTTCTCAGTAGGTTATTCAAAATTTAAACAACTTCCGCTAAATAGTTCCCCAATTTTGTTTCTGATCTAATCAGAGCGATCATACATACGATATTATTTCGTACAAGGTAAGTTTGGCTAGAAAGAAATAATAATAATAATAAAAAAATAATAAAAAGATAAGCGTGAATAGATGCAGTAGGGATTATGTCATGTATTAGTGTGTAAAATAAAAATTGTGACATTATTAAAAACATGTTGTTGATATTATCTTTGTTGTTATCCGTATTAAATGTTGTTACTGTTATGAAGCCCATGCAATATGATAAATGCACTATAACTTTTTCAAGAAGACATCCCTTACTTTAATACCGAAGCATGAAAATCAGTGTCAATGATTGTTTGAGTAGCATCAATTTTTCCCGCACAAAACACAGAACTGTATAAAGGTGAAGCTTCAATCTAAGATCCTTACGCTGTTACGTTGAATTCTGAAAAAAAGAGGAAAATTTGGAGGGAGGGGAGGAGACGAAATTAAACGGAATTAATGTAACGGATTTAAAAAGTATTTCTATTGTTTCGTTCAATTATCCGTAGCTTTAAAACTAGGTACATATAACTTTTTCTTTATTGTTTATTTGTTTGCTTATTCATTTAAAAAATGTTACTTCAACATAAGCCTACGAAATTTGAGTTTTCTCATATATTTTAACTTTTAATAATAATTTAACTTACTTTTTGAGAGGATGTTTTGAAAAAAAAATGATTTCGTCGAGAATATTTCAAAGTAGTATATAGTGTTAATTCATTTGCTTTCTTTTCTTAAAGCTCGATTTAAGGTTCCTATTTAAAGTTACGGAAAATGTCATGTTTTTGAATTTATAAAGAACATTTGATTACTTAAAAACGCTTGCACAGAAATGCTTTACACAGAGAGAATTTATGATGGTAAGTTTTTCAAAATTCATTTTTGAATCTCTACCTTACAATTACTAATTTTCTAATACTAATTTGCATTTCAATGCACAAGAAAATGTCATCAAATTGTAAAAAATTGTCTCTGATTTAGATTAAATAGTTTCGCACTTTAAACGTTTGCATCTCAAGCAAAATAACATTTCTATTCCCAACCACTCCTGTTGGACAATTTTTAAAGTATTTTGAACATGGCTTCGTTCTTAGTTTATTCTTGTATTATTGTCTTATTATGTTTCTTAAGTTCCTCGTGAAAAATCTTAAAACAACTCTTTTTTTTCAATATTAAAAATACAATTTTATGAATAAATATTATCGTAATTCATAATTAAAGTTACTCTATTTAGACCTACGTAGATCTCGTACTAGTAAACCTATGTCACTAAAACTTAGTTTATATATTAGAAGGAGTAAGGGGCGAAAGAAATAGGTTATGAAAAATACTACACTGAGTTCACGAGAAAGATGTAGGATACTTGACTTCTTTATCAATTGCCGTTCTTATTGCCAAGTTGCTGGAATTGATAAAGAAACCTTTCGCTGTACTATTGAACACGTCATAAAACGCGATAACCACGTGATTGAGGCAAATGAAAATCCCATTTAATTAAGTAAACTAGCTGACCCATACGAAGCATTCGCTATCAATAGAAGGAATTGAAGAACAAATTTTTAAAGGTTTTTTTAATAATAACAAAAATGTGACTTGTTTATTTTTGACTGATCGCGGTGAAGAAATCTTTAAAAATGATATCTTACTTTTGAATTTTGATGATTTGTCAAAGAACTTATGGGCGTACCCGCAAAACCCACTTTTGAGAAATATTATGTATGATACTGCGATTTAACGGGCAAAAATACAGGTTTTTATTCTGATTTCAGTGCAATAACACATTTTTTTAAATTTATTATCAAACTCTATTAATATATTAATATTCCATTTTACTTTTATATTTCATTTTCTTTTTCACATTTTAGTACTGCAGCAATATTTAAAAACTAAATAATGAAACAATATAAATCAATAAATAAATGAAAGTATTTATAAAAATAAAAATGCTACGTCAGTAGCTGAACATAGAAAATAAGTTGAATACAATTCATAAAGAGAGACAGATCATATCTCTTAATGAATACTTGAGAAAAATATTTTTAAAAATGAAATAAAAGTGCAAGTATTGTACATTTACACACTTATACGTTTTCGCGCGAGCCAAAAAAAAAGAGGGAAGGGGGGGGGGAGAAGAAAGAAAATAGCGTCATTACCCAACTTATGCGAAAAATATTTTTTTCATGACGTTAAAAATTTAAACTATGAAAGAGTAATTGATATTGTTTACCTGAAATAGATATTTACAAAAAACACACTAGTTTAAAAAAAGAAAAATTCTGTCTTCTATCTTTTTCTCAGGAATTTAAAATTTCCCAGACTTTTCCAGGTTTTTTAGGTGTCTGAAAAATTTCCTTGACTTTTCCTGGTTTTTCTGGTGGATAGATTCTCTGCTATTAGTCAAAAAAGCAACTTTTAAGACATTTTATTAATATTATAAAATTAAATTAGTAATTTTTATTTATTTTGTTTGATGAAACAGAATCAGTTGCAGGGTAGTCTACTTTACGCTTGGAGAAATCACACAACTTGGCAGTTGATTGTCTTAATTAGTGAACAGACTATGTAGATTAGTGAATTCTAGAGTTTTTTTCTCGTAATATTATGTCGGTAGTTTATATCGAATTTCATCCACCTACGCTTTCATTTGAAAACTGAAGTTTTAATTATGTGGTGAAGTAATACGGGAAGCGAAATTACGACAAGAAATCATTGCAACGACATCGAAACACTCGCAGGATGTTTAAGAGAAAAAAATGAGTTAAAATAGACACTCTTGTTTTGAAAGCAGCAAGCAAAATATTTCCCCTCTTTAATAGTTAAGTTTAAGAAAAGAGTTGAACTTATATCATAGAAATTAAGCTTTTAAGATACTGAATATTCCACGAGCACATTTGAAAAATAAAATCATTTTCTTGATTTCGAGAGAATAAAGATGAGACCCACAGTAGCCTATTTTGAGAATAGGTATTGTGAGCGGAGTCTTAGCCAAAATTTTAAAATAACTGGAAGTCAAACCATGCGAATGTGGACAGTTGGAATCACAAGAAGATATTTTGCTTAGTTTTGCTCAATGAATTCTCAACGAGTGTATTTGGCATGTTTCCCAAGTCGAAGTATGCTTATTTATGATTCAATCAGAAATTCTGTTCGTCGAATTAGTCATCTCTTGATTTTTTTAAAAATTCTATTCGTATGCTATATAAAAAGCTTATATTCTGCGTATGATTGTTAAAATGCATATTCATTGCGTATCACAGTAGGGTAAAGTGCAGAAATTTCTCGTTATACCGTTCCTCTTGACATAAGTCATCTGGATATACAGTCCTTATATCTGTATCTCAGAGCCAGACCAGTGTACATCCAAAAGTTGCAATTTTCCATTTATTAGTGCATTGTATGTAGAATCCTATTCGACATCGAGCCATGTGAACGTAATTCTAAAAAAAAAAAAAAAAAAAATCTTTTGCAATTATTTACCAGTGTCAAAAGAGCGCGCTTCCCATTTTTTGTATGCGCCACACAAAAGTTTTCCTTCTCTTCTGTAAAGTAGCGATTATGTGATTTACGTCAATCTAATCCTGTGGTACATATATGTAAGGGGAAAAAAAAAACAGATTTGGATTTGAAATTTCCGTAGTAATCAAAACATGGATCGCACTATTTTTTTGATGTGTAAACATCTATTCACTTGTTACATGCAACGATATCCAGTCATACTACACGTTCACCAAATCTAATTAGATTCAAATTGGTAATAACTACGACACTAATAATAACGCATTTATAACAGTTGAGGTCGCAATTGACTATAATCACACGTAACTACATTCCTTCCCCCCCCCCCCCGAATTAAAGTATGAAAAACTAAAGCATCACTTCAAATGCACGTCCACTTTCGTTCAAAAGAGGCATTATTGGCAAAATGCCAGCAAAGAAAGAAACTCCGGAATTCGGAGAAAATCGTGAGTTTTTATATTTCAACTTATAGAGAAGAAAAAATATAAAACAAGGACACAAGACAATTTCTCCGTTTTTGCTTTGAATGATGGAAAATTTCGAGTTTCCTTTGAAAATTTACAGGAAAAAAAAAATTACAATCTCAGGCTCAGATTTTACATTAACTGAAACGTCGAAAAGGGGGGAAAAAAGTCGACAAAGGATTACTTATAGGAAACGTCTGAAAAATTGGCATTTTAATTAGGTCTTCAAACTTCTCAGTATTTTAAAGTAAATTATTTGTTGTATTTGCTGATGCATTTAACTTTTGAAAAAAAAAACCCGTTTTACTGTTTTTAACTCTCAAACATGCAACCAATCTGACCAAAAATTGCATAAAAAGTTTCTATATTTAATTTTAAATCATTCGGCTTGAGTCGCAACGTTTAGTATTTCAGACTACCAGTGTACCAACTTCAAGAGATATAGATTTAACTAGGTATTGCTCAAACGAAGAGAAAGGCACTGCTTTTTATAAACGAAGAGTAGTGTAAATTTAATAGCAGTGATTTCAATTTCCGAAAAGCATGTTTGCAGTCAACTCTCGATCATTTTGAAGTCCAAGAGACCAGCTAAAACCTTCGAATAATCGGCAGTTCTAGTTATCGGAACTTCCTTTCCCAGCCATCTGATGAAGAATTTTTATTCTCATTTTCAGGAATAGTGCATAATAAACCGACTACAGCACTTACTTTTTTGCATAAAATTGCTTATTTGCACTGCAAAAATATCTTTACAGAGAATCAATTTCATTAAGATGCTCGAAAAGAGTTGTTATTTTTGACTGATCGCATCTTGAAGCGTCATTAAGTTTGGAAACACAATTCGATATACCCACGTTTTCGAAATTTTCCAGGTACTGCAGCAAAATACTTTCAAAATCTGACACTTGCTGATTAGTGGAGTTGGCGAAGATTCTTCATCATTATCTTCATTAGAATCTACTCAAGCAGACTTGCACAATTGTTTCGTCGTTCAAGGATTCAGACATAGTAACCTTTTACTCAATATTCAAGTAACCTTTCAGCTCAGTCCACATCAACAAATATTTTAAACTGATCTCATTCGTCGGTCACTTTAGCTTCATTATCATTGTTGTTTATAGCCCTAAAAGCTACTACTGTTCCTATCGAAGGCACAATTTTTTCTCTTGACTTCAGTTCACATTATTTTCAAATGTCTTTTCGGTCTAAAAGCACGATTATTTGAGTAATTCAGAGGCTACTTTTTTCAATGTTTTCCAAAGTTTTGAGACTCTCAAAGAAAAATGAAATTTTAGGTTGTCAGCCACGCAAAAAGTAGTGCAATCGACTGCTTTTCGTGATACCTTGCACCACTGCGCATATTAGGGAATGTTGGTACTAGGCTTGTAAATAAGTTTATCCCCCTCACACAAGCTGATAAGCAAAGAACTGCGTTAAAGGAAATAAAAAAGTTTTTTTCTTATTTTTTCTGCATTTTATGCATAAAATTAAAATGAAACTTTGGTCAAGCTTCGACTTAAAAGGAGTATATTCGAGGTATAGAAACAACTTTGCATCGAAAATACTAAATTATTTTGGGACCGAATGGAAACTTCGAGGTAAAGAAATATTCAAGTTATAATTCTTCGAGTTACCGAGAGTCGACTGTATACTCAAACGGTACATGCATGCCCAGTCCAGCATATTTCATCCTTCATAGCGCTTGTGAAAACGCAAATTCTGTTGGCTATGGATGGGAAATCTTTTACGAAGTATATACTCCTTTAAAAGAGAGATGCATACAATGTGTCGAGTAGAACCTAAGGGACTTTTCGCAGAATTATGTCACGTTTTTCATCATATTTGACATTCGGGAAAATGTCGAGTAATATTCAATGCTGAAAAAAAATTAAAAAATTATTTTAATTTGCGGAAGAATGTTGTCTCATTTGAAAGAATGTGAAAGTACGATCTTCAACCCCAAAAATGGCTTTTATATACGTCATTGCTATTTGGTTTATGAAAGCTACTAAAAAAAAATCGAAGGGGAGTGAAAGAGACCTGTTCCATTGTCCGGTGCTTGCATCCATGATTGAGACAATCCACTCTCTAGGAGCTCATCAGGATCGAATTCTTTCAGCTCTCTGAAGGAAAAAAAGGTCAAAAGTCAATATAAAACACTGCAATAGGGGAAGCTGCTGTACCCACGAACGAAATTTACTTTTCAATTTTTGCTGCTCTTTGGGAATGGATAATCCATCGAAAACTTTTCTGGGAGATACTACAACTTATCATCTAATTTGGCAATTTTTGTCAGGTGAAAATCTCTAAGCTTTCAACCTCAAAAATTTTTTCTTAAAAACCATCTTTTTTGTCCGTGGGTACAGCAACCCGTTCACCCCGCGGACAGGTGCCTTTGTACCCATGGACATATAAAACAATAATATATAAATAGGTCTGAGGAACTAATTTATACTCAATGCATTTTCATAAGTCATTTTATATTGAAATACTTTAAACATCCATTGAAAATAACATTAAATAACATATCCAACAGAAATTTAACTTTGAAAATTAATCGAAGGTTTTTTTTTTCAATTTTTAAAATTTTCCTTAATTTTTAACGTCAGTGAACGCTTTAAAAAAGTTACAAGTCTTAAGAGAGTTAATGATGTTATGAATAATTAATATGTTTTTAAACAAAAAAAAAAAAAAAAACTAGATTCATGAAAGTATGACTCTCTATGTACTTACATAATAACTTCAATTTATATGCAAATTGAAACCTTTAACCAAAATTAACCCATTACATAAAAACTCAGTTTAGATTAAACCAACAAAAATCTAGAAAAGTCGACTTCAAATAAAAATAGGTGGGATTGACGGTCTGTAGATCCTACAACAGGTGTGGGGGTTACTTCAACAATTTATTTTCAAGTCGTACTTCAAATTCATCATGATTGTCAAAAGCAAATTTTGGACGTTGATGACAAGGCAGCATTTTGAGGTACTTCGCAATGTAAGAAGACTCAGGTGTGACCCAAGGAGACTAAAAATTGCTGTCCGTGGGTACACATGGTTGTGTGTCCTTGGGTACAAAGGTATGCCATTTTGGTTTTGCAAGGCAGTCACATCGACAGGACCACAGTTTTACAACATTAAAAATCAGAAACAAAACCTTCAAAATATAGGGAATCGTGACACCTACAACAAAAACTAACAATACAATCCACGACGAAGTAAAAAAAAACAAGAAATTGTTCATGTTTTATTTTACTTAGATCCTACTAAAACCGAAAAAAAGTGATAGAATCTTAAATGTTCGTTTGATGGCGTTGAAACTTTCCGGGGTATTGGAGAGGGTTGAGACACACACGTTGAACTCCAATGGGATCCCTCTCGACGATACCTGGAATTTCCCGACCAACGTCCGTAGGTACAACCGTCCGTGTGTACAACAGCTTCCTTTACAACTGAATAAACAAACTGAATTTTAAAAAAGTTTTCATTCATTGCATATTTTACAAGAAGTCTTTAAAATTGATTTGAAGATTACGCAGATTTTCGCATGTTTTGACATGACAAAAAAAAGTCATTTTCAAAATTATTAATGATTTGAAATTATTAATAATTTCGAAATTAAAGTACATGACAGCATGTAGTTGATTGAAAAATTTTCTTCTAAATTGTGAAATTTCCAAGATGTACCTTAAACGGGGTTTAATTGGACCCAAAATTTCATATTTGTTGTGAGTTTTACACTGATGTTTTGGTTAAACTCATAATGTGCACTGATAACCTTGTTTTTACCACTCTTTTTTGACGTTCTGCTACCATTTAAAGCCTTTTTTAAGCAACAATTTTAATTCTTTGCATCTTTTTTTCTATTTTTAAAAAATGGGTTCAAGGGGGGGTCAAGGGGGCTGGGGCTACTTGGTCCAACTCAGCAAATCCATTAGAAAAAGCTGTAAAACAGGTGGCAGCTTAATTTAAATTACTCAGTTTAAATTGAGCAACTCAATTTAACGGAAAGGGTGAATTTATTTTCTCTGATATTATTTAATACCTGCTTTTCCTCGCTACTAAGTACTACAGGATGCCAAGGCTTGTTTTGTGAACGATATTTTAGTTTCCTTTTTAGAGTTGATATACTTAAGACAAAATGGGCTGATGCCACTATCGAAGACATTTCTCTGGAATTAGTTGAATCTGGACACAATTGTAATGTTTCCTCTTAATAATCCGCATTATTTCCTACTTCAAGGGGTTCTCTTCTACTTTCGAACCCTTTTTATCCCCAGACCTGCAAATAAACGGGTATAAATAGTTACTTACCTCTTTATTTTAAAAGATTACAAACCTAACTTAACATATTTTAGTGATGAAATGTGGTCTGGGGCTGTTGAACGCTGGGTTCAAGTAGCCCCATTTTAAGGCAAACAGTGCACTTTTAATAACTTATATTAATTAGTTACTGTGTTAATTATATAGCTATAACCGTAAAACATTGTTATTTTATTAAGAAATAGAATGCAGACATAAAACTATCTTTACCTTGATGATATCAGATGTTTCCATGAATTTACATGTGAAAGTTTGAAGACACTAAAAACAACTGTTTAGACAACTTGCAATCATAACCTTAATCAGAAAAAGGCGGGAAAAGCAGAAACTTTGTTTCATGCTCCAGCCTCTGCCTAGTACTGCTACCTGTCATGGAGAAGGTTTTTTAAGTCTATACATTGAATTTCATAGGATCAGAACGGATTCTGAACACTTTTTTCTCATGGGTTCCAGTAGCCCCTAGAGGCTCAAGTAGCCCCGCTTTACGGTACTGCAGTTGATAATATCATTTATCTGCCACCCTGCATCAATTATGTAAACTATCTTTGCGCCACTAATTGTGTCAAGAAAAAGCACTAAAATCAACTTTTAAATCAATATTTTATTTCTCAATAGAAATTTTTATAAGAACAAAATGGTAGCCACTTATTCCCTCCTTTTCGTTTATGATGGGTACTTACAACAAGTGAGATGGAATTAGTCAGGATGTTTAGCTCAGATGCTTCGTCTATATGCACTTAATTTTACCATTTACTAACATAAAAAAATAACTTCATATTGTGTCTAAGATGTAAATACTAGGTTAAAGTTAACAGATATGGCTTCATATTATGGGTTGAAAAGGCTACAAATATGACAAAAATCATGATTTAAATACGCTGAATAGAGAAAACTGCTTAGCTGATAGAGAAAAACGGTTTTTAGACTTAGAGCCAGCACATATAATATGGTGAAAATCAGTTTAAAAAAATTCCTGACACCAAGCAAATATAATTTTGTCGACCTCTATTATGGAACAGGGGAGGAAATATATGAATACTTTTAGAAGAAACCATTGCTTTTTACATAGTGTCAAAATTTTCTGGTGATTAAAGAAAAAAAAAAAAAAACATGAAATTTAGTACATATCCACTACAATTATTTTAGTATACAAGTATACAACATGCTAATTCATTCTTGGTCGTAACTGTAGCAATGCAATTAATGCTCATCAAAGAAAATGAGTTCTGTTTTCAACTTTTATTTAATCTGCAAACACGGGTAAGTTAAAATGTATGCACCATTTGGATTAAACAATTGTTGTAAAACAAAAATACCATAGCCATATGAAATATAGAAAAATATTCCTAGAACATTTGTTCCATATGCTGGCACCTGGCCAAGTGAACGGTAAGGAAGAGACTTATGGCTGTCAAAATAATGCTAGCAGAGAGGAAGATACCATTTTAGGAAACTACTGGCGTTTATAAAAATAGTTTTTCTCGCCAAGAAAGGAAAAGGTAACCATCCGAAAAAAAAGAAGAGAACGAAAGAACAGGGGGAAAACGGAGGAAAAGAACAAGAAAGCACGAACATTTATGTGAAACCACAATTCTTACTAATGTATTTTTTTTGTCAAGTCATCTTGATCATGATTGAGTTTCATCTCTTCTAATAAAAGGCAACTAAAATACACTTTTTTTGCTCCATCGCAGACAAAACAAACAACTTCCAGTCGTAATCTACTTATTTAGGAATTGTTTATACTGAAATGCTTTTTAAATTTATTTGTTTGAGTTTTACGCTATATGTAGCAAATGATGTGTCAATAGAGGACAAGAATGTAGTAACGTTAGGTGAAAACATGATTTTTTTAAAAAATAAAAATTCTTTTATCTTTTTCTCTAAGAATATTTTTTTTTTTCATAAAAATTCACAACGAAGTACTTCAAGACTTTTACCTGCTACACTTCGCCAATTTACGAATAAATTTTCTAAATCAACTTCTTTTCTTAAAAATTAGAAAGTGGAAGAATTCGTGTAAACCAGAAAATGCAAATTCAAAAGGGTTGCTTAGTTGACCGACTCCGGATCCGAGTTTGGGAATTTCAGAGCCTTCGATACGACTCTGACTCTTTTACCCCAAAATCAACCAGAGTCCGAAAGCATTGGCAGAGTTGCCGACTATGGACTCAGACTCCTTTATCCCAAAATCAGTCCGACTCCGACTCCACAGCCCTGAAATTGAAGCAGTAGTTATTTTTTTAAACTGCCGAAATCACTGTTTTTACTTCCTTTTACAAAAAAGAAAGTACTGTATTCGCGAAAAAATTTCACTCAAAAATCGACCTTAGTTTCCATTTTACTCACGCCCGAATGAATATTGAGTTTTTTTTTTTTTTTCGACTCGATCACACGTGGATAAGTGCTTAAAAACGTATAGACACGCGAAGTATCCATAATGACGATTCCCGAGTTAATTACAACGAGTTTTCTCGTGACGTCTGTATGTACATATGTATGTATGTGCGTATGTATGTCGCATAACTCAAGAACGGTATGTCCTAGAAAGTTGAAATTTGTTACGTAGACTTCTAGTGGGGTCTAGTTGTGCACCTCCCCTTTTATTTGCATTCGGGTGTTTCTAAAGGTGTCTTACGCCTTTTTGGGGGTTAAATCATTGTTAATTTCGATGAAAATTCAAGTGGTGTTATAATCCAGTTATAATCCAGTCATAATCCAGTCTTTTGGTCGCTAAGTTTTGCTGTCAACTTGGCGACAAATTTGGCGATTTTTTTTAAAAATCTGTTTCATTTTGGCCACTGTTGGTGATATTTAGACAGTAAATTATTGAATCACATTAAAATTGCCAGTAATGGGGAAATGACATTAAATTGGAGTAAAAGGAAGTCATGTGATGCACACATCAGCTCGTTTTTTTTAAACGGGAAGCTGAAATGTCAAGTTTAGTTTGCGTTTGTAACAGGAAAGAACAACAGATTCATTACCGGTTAATGATCCATACCTGAAGCTGTTAGCAAAGAATACACTCTAGATTTACCAGGATGTCATGCTAAAGATCAGGCTGTTGCAGTTTTTTTAGTTTCATTGGAAAGGAGAAGTCCAAAAATTCAACTTGTTAGACGTGGATCTGTACCGTTTTTTGAAGTGGAATTAGTTAAGCATTTCACACCAATAATTTGAGTCATGCGAACTTTCGCATGCTTACTGAATACATTTTATGTTTGTCCGTCCTTTAAATGTCTTGGTAGAAAAGGCACTTTTGTTTATGAATAAATTGCGTGTTAGTCAGAAAATATCTAGTTGCAAATCGCTATTCTTAAGGCAGTACTGATGATAAAAGTAAATTGTATTAAATGCTACTAAAAATTTCATTTTTATTTAAAAGCTGCACCAAATGTGCTCAAGCAAATTTAAGCATTAACGTTTTTTTATTATTTTTAAAGCACTCATTTATATTCTTTTTCGTAACAAGCACCCAAACTGTAAAAATATATAACACGACCTTTTCTTTAAGTACACATGCAGTTGCCGAAACTTATTAAAAGTGTCGTTTTGAAAAAATAAACGAATGATCGTGATAAAACATATCGCGCTACACAACGAAATTTAAGAATTTTTTTGCAAAACATTTAAGTTACTGAAGTAACTTTAGTAACAGGTCGCGAATAACGGAACTAACAGTCCCGAACTAAAACTTTTGGGAGGCGGAAAAAATCTCAATTTGCCGAATGAAACTTCAAATTTTACTGAATGATAAAATACGATCATGCATATATATTGGGTGAGTGCAAAAATTCGTGCGGAGTTGCAATAGATGGCGTTAGAACGGGCGTAACGTGTTGTCATTAATGCCACTATCTACGTAAGTCAGATCGTTGGAAAGGTGACGTGTGCAGCTTTCATTCCAATCAAAATAATTTGTGCAGATACAAACTGCTTCGAGAAAGATTACTTTCAAAATGAGTGTTGATAAAGTGCATTCACTGCATGTTATGCTTTACGAGTTTCGGAATGGAATAAACGTTGCAGCAGCCGTAAAAAACATTCAAGACGTTTATCAAGATCAAGCACCAGCTAAATGAACTGTGGAAAAATGGTTTGCAAAATTTCGTTGCGGAGACTTTAAGCTGGAGGACGAGCCACACTCAGGTCGACCCTCCGGCATTGATGACGACGTTTTGCGTTCTTTAATTCAGATTACTCCGCGAATTTCAACAGAGAAAGTTGCTACAGCACTTAACGTTGACCGATCAACCGCTTTTCGGCGTTTAAAAAAAATCGGATTTGATTTAAAGCTCGATATATGGGTGCTCCATTTGTTGACCGAGAGCAACAAAATCCAGCGAATTTTTGCTGCCGTATCTTTACTCGAGCGGCTCAAAAACGAGCCGTTTTTGGATCGATTAGTGACGGGCGATGAAAAATGGGTCCTATACATCAACATTCAGCACAAACGCACATGGAAACAGGCAGGTGAACATGGTGACGCAATGGCAAAGGCCAGTTTGCAGCCGATGAAGGTGATGCTCTGTGTTTGGTGGGATTTCAAGGGTATAATTTATTTTGAGTTTCTCCCCGCCGGCCAAACGATTGATTCAAACAAGTACTGTCGTCAATCAACTAATCTGAACCGAGAAATAAAACAGAAACGTCCGAGTTTGTCAAATCGCAAAGGCATAGTCTTTCATGAAGATAACGCTAGACCACACGTTTCAAGACAGACGCTACGCAAACTGAACAGCCTGAAATGGGATGTCCTAACTCATCCACCGTATTCTCCCGATATCACACCATCGGATTATCACTTATTCTGGTCATTGCAAAATCATTTTAATGAAAAAAAACTTGACTCTTCGAATGCCTTACAAAACGTCGTGTCTTCGTTCTTCGAATCTAAACCACGCAGTTTTTATGATCGGGGCATCCGTATGCTGCCAGAACGTTGGAAGAAGATTATAGACAACGATGGAGAATGTATCATTGATTGAATAAAGAGTTTTGATTGCCTAATCACTGTATGACTTTCTTTCACAGACTCCGCACGAACTTTTGCACTCACTCAATACCTAAATCTATATACCTACCAAATGAGAGGATATAAAATAGGCATGGGGAAAAAATCTAATTCTGCACAAGTATCTTCCAATTTTTGCCCAATTTTCATACAAAATGTGCCGAAAAAGAATTTTTGGTAGGTTGCTGTGACCTCTCATCGGAGCACTCCTGCTACTAAGCCTTTTCTTGACAGATATTGAAAATATTCAGGAGAACATGTTTTAATAAGTTCTTAATTATGCATCGATCTAAATAATGTTCTGAGTAATGCAATTCAAAAATGCAGTTCTTACTAATCTAACTTGTTTCTTAATTTATCACAGTAACATCAGTAAATAAGTAAAATCACTAGAAGGAAGACGTTAATGTTTCTTAGATATTTCATTTAATCTGCTTATTTTGAGGAGAGGGAAAGCCAGCACAACTGTGCTTTCGATTAAAAGAAAATATGTTTAGACCTTAGACTACGACCAATGGTTTTCATCCAGTGGTACGCATACATCTTGGCGTTCGCGCAAAAATCCCCAAGAGGCAAGCAATACTATTTCAGTGAACCAAACAAATAGAAATTTGAGGGTGCTAAATCGGAGCTATAGGTAGGATGAGGCAGTACATCCTAGCCCATTTCAACAATGGTTTCACGGGTTAATTGAGCAACGTGAGGATGTGCGTTGTCTTGTTGGAGAATCATACTTCTCGTTAGAGATCCACGACGTTTCTCTCTCATGTCTGACTCCCGCTTCTTCAAAAGTATATGCGAGTAGTAGTGGCTGTCATTGTACGCTACAATTTGAGTTTGAAGTAAGGAAGTTGAAACTTTAGTAGGTAGGCCAAAACGATGTTTTTTCAGGCACTGATTCTCGACCATTTCTGAACTAATCTATCCAATTGTCAAAATTTCCACAGTTTTACAACTTTCCCCATACACTTAAGTCATTCTATAGAGTATACATTCGATGGTTTTCAACTTCAGCAAGCAAAAAAGGAATCACAGAACGTTGTTCAACCAATGTGGAATTTTCAAGAACACCCGACATCGTTTAACTTAATTTTGAGGTTATAAAAAGGGCAATATGGATCGATCAGCAGCTCAGAACTTTTCCCGATGATGCCAACTTAAAACCTCAAATGTATCAAACTTGTACCACCAAGACCCACACCAATTTGTCTTTTTAAGTATTCAATAACCCTCATAGATAAAAATTGATTTTCAATTTAAAAAAAGAAAAGATTAAAAAAAAAAATGTATCAAAAAACCACGGAAACTTTTTAAATGACACGATGTATTTTTATCAAGAACATATTTTAACGTTTCACCGCTTTTCTGAAGAAACATTGTACTTCATGTTTTAAATATATTGCAGTTTAAATCTCCAAATTAGAAAAGCACATACGCATTCGTAAATATGTCATACTTTGTTTTTTTCTTATAATACAAGCAATATTTTCAAAAAAATAATCCCTACCACTGGAAAGAAAGTACAATTTCATAGAGCAAATATTCATCTTACTTTTGCGAATTTCTTTTGGAACATATTCTCCATTGTATCAACAAATGCACGAGACTTAGAAACGTGCAGGCCATTTGATGTTGTGAAATGTCTTAGAGCACTGTCTTTCATCGTGGTCTCTTTTAGTTAGAAGCCAAAGAAATCATATTGTGCCAGACGCACAATGAAGTCCAAGGGTAAAAGGTAATTTAACCTGCGTTAATTTGTGAAATAGGTTCTAAATATAGTTCATTTTCAGTGCGAGACCCATGCTTCTAGTGCGTCCTTGGTTCAAAAATAGTTCTTGAAATGTAAATGCGTTTCATTGACAGCAACTGAACTCATTGTAAATCCATCCAATCCAATAATTTTTACGCTATCCGCTTACTCATATCATAATGAAATCCAAAATACTTAACAGCAACAAGCAAGAGTGCATGATTTTTGTTTTGACAAAATTACATTCAAGTAAGTAAGGAAGGAACAAAAATAATGTAGCATGGCGCCATCTAGTTCTCAATGTCGAAGCTACAAACTACTTTCGTTTGCGTTGAAACCGTAATTTATTGTAAAGAGATGAAAATTGATTCAAGATATTCATTCGGTATTTTCTTTTTCGGAAACTCATTAGACAGGAACTTTTTTCGGAAATTCATTTCTTCAACCAAATTTCCTGGTTCTGTAAAACTGATTTTTTAACGCAGAAAGATGAAAAAAGATCGATAAATTCAGTTGTCTTCCAAAGTTTTCTTTACAAACAGTCTCTCCCTCCCCCTCCTCTGAGTTTTAAGTTTTTATAGGATAGATAACAGTTTTTTAGGATAGATATCAGCTTTTTTTACACACCTATTTCATTTCTACATCTTGATTTTAATTTAGAAAAATTGCAAAAAAACGTCCACAAAGCATAAAATTTCTCAAAAAAAAAAAAAAAAAAGAAAGAAAACATATTTCCGTTAACAAGCACAAAATTTTTTAACGTTTTAAAATGTCTGAAATGCGTTTTTTGAGAATCATTTACTCAGGAACTTTTTATACTGTTTTTTTAAGCAAAAATTTCAATTAAAATACCATAATTTCCGATAAATGCGTGAAAAATCTTAAGCATTAACAAATTGGAAAAAAAGTATATCCTCCATTTTTTTTTCAGATTACTATCTTAAACGAGTAGATTTGTTTTCCGCTTCCAATGAGATCTCGTAATTTTACAAAGGCAAGGATATGATTTAATAAGAAAAGGAAACTAAAAATAACACATTGTAAGAAACATGCATTTTCATACATTATTACCAGAGATGGGCTACTTAAATTTATATTTTTACATTAAAGCAAAAGAAGTACAGCAAAATTCTGATTAATTCTGTATTTATTTTTCTAGTAAAATTTACCATGAAATCAAACTAAAGTTTAGAATTTTATTTTAGAAAAATATCCACATTTTAGTAAAAAAATTCAGAAGTTTCGAATTTTCAATTTAAATACGCTTAACTAAATCATTTTTAACATGGACACCCAAATACAAGGTTTCAACCTATTTTCAGCATAACTTTCAAGTCTAACATAAAGGAAACTAGCACTCATATGTTGCACTCAAATCCTTTTGGTGATTATGGACAGGAAAATTCAGCACACATTTATATGCTTCAGTAATAATAGCTTATCAGTGACGTAGTTTGCAGGAATGTCGGCTACGGCGGAAATTTTGGGAGCGTGTGGGGCGGCGCGGTCACCCCGCCTCCCTCACGCAAAGAGATATTCATGCAGAGAAAAAAGAAAAAGAAAGATGCATATGTGCAGGGCCGTCATGAGGTTAAAAAAGTAGAGGGGGGTGTACGAAATTAGTGGCCCCTTAATTATTTCAAATGTGTCTTAAAAACAGAAAAAGAAATTGAGTCTCAGCTTCTGTTTTAAGAGGAAGTCTAGGTTAAAGAATTGACAAAATTAACCTAATCGTATATATAATATTCTTTCCGAAATAAGGGGTCCGGGGGGCTCCTCCGGAATTTTTTTTCATTTATAGTCTTAAAAATATATTTTAGACGATTATTGGTAATGTTAGAAGGAGAAGAGGCTCTAGATTGTTCCCCATCCTTTTTTCGAAATTGAAATATTAAAAACTGAAATAATAGGGGGGGGGGTGCTTGAACTCCTCTGGCTATGCTTATTCTCGGAAGGTATGAAACATCACTAATTATAAATTCCGACATAATTTGGCTTAGTAAACGATCATCGGCAGCTTTTGGGGGTAGAACTTTTATGAAAGTATTTTATGGAAAAGTTCAAGGGGTATACTTCCAGAATAATCAGTATAGCGCACCAAATTACATTAATTGTTGCATCGTGTCAAAGTTAAATGAATGATTTCATCGCAACCTTTTTACAAAAATCTATGGTGCGGACTCGAACTACGTCTATGTTTCTTTGCAGAGGCGGCGATTAGGGCTCAAATGTGGGAAGATGGGGGGGGGGGGGGCAAAAATTAAATTGAAAAAGGAAACACAAAAACGGCAGCAAAAAATTAAAAAAAAAAAAAAAAGGAAAAAAAGTGCAAAATTTTGTTTGGGCTGGTTTTGAGAGTAGATAAGTGAAAATTGATGAAAATCTAACAACTTAACTCACATTTTTCTTAAGGTTTTGATGAATTATGTACACAATAACTTCCCTCGAAGAAGCTTAGACATGAATTACACTTACGTTATTTATCCCGAAGTATTTTGAGATGTCACAAACACTTGGGAATAACTTCATTAAATCACGTATGGCTTTCTTTTAATAAAAATAATTGATTTACTAATATCTATACAATGAATACATAAACTAAAAGTTACTGTTTGTGCTAAATAATGTTTTGTAAGCAGATGTACAAAGTAAAACAAATAATTACGTTCTGAAAATTTTGACATTTTTGCTTTTTTTGTAATTTGGTTCTTTAGTAGGAAAATAAAATAAATTTCCTATAAAAAGTGGGGGGGGGGTGTTCCCCCCTTGCTCCTCGAATCGCCGCCTGTTTATTTGTATTTTTGAATACAAACTAAAATTTAAAAACATGAAATTTTGACAGAATGTGTCAGCCGAAAAAGCCAAATTCAAACAAATTCAATGCTTGTTGTTATCAAATGAATTAATCAAAAAATCACTGTCAATGTGAATGATAAAATGAACATGTTACCGAAGGCAGGATCAAAAGGCTTTTGGGAGTTTCTTGTTGAACACAGAAGTCGTTGTGCTGAATTGATGTTTCCTTCGTTTACCCGAAATGTCAATAAAAAGGATACCATTTTAAAAACGAATGCTCGTTTGTGGCTGTTTTATCGTTTCAGGAAATAAGTGGCATTTTTAGTAGCCTTATAGAAGGATAAAATAGTCTTTAAAAAATTAAGTAATTATTCAATGAAAATGTAATTTCGTAATATATGGATGCCTCAATTGTCAAATCGATTAACTCCACTTTTTAAAAAATCTCCATCTCTGCTTCAATAGTGCTTTATCAATGCTTAGCATGTGAATTTATATTCAAGTTTTGGTTCAGCATATTTCTAACCATGTGATGGCGGAAAATGTAACACGAGGGCCTATTTACTCCTATGGATATCACCATTTTCTTCATAACTATTCTCTATTTTTTGTTTTATCGAGTTAGTTCATTTGGCAAGTGACGCATCCCTATGTCTTTTAAAACTGTATTTAATTAGAAAAGTGTGCATCTTTTAACATCCTGAGCGCCACCTTTAAAATTAAAGTATAAAGTAGTAAGAAATTATAGGCAAACAGTTGCTTCACTGCAAGCATACCAAAAAAGTATACAAATGAAGAAGAGATTCAATGCAATTAATAATGAAAAATGAATTTTTGCAGCAAGTGTTCTAAGCTTTCCTAATTGTTTAATAAGAATTGGTAAATACAAAAACAATTTGAGATAAACTTATTGGAAGACGATCATAATATATGCATTGTTGGAAGCACCTCATATTAAGAAAAAATCATTTATGCATGCTTTTATGTTAAGAAAATTACATTTATTTCCCAAATAAGCAACTTGTAAATTTTCTAAGAAATTGTTTCAATGGGAATGATTATTTCCAGAAGTAATAAAATTTTTCGTTAAAAAAAAAAAAAAAAAAAAAAACTACTAAATTGGGGAGTAAAAGTCATCATATCTATTATCTTACTGAAAATGGTTTCGTTTAATTTACCAGCAAAACGTTATGATAAAGTACCAGTTTTAGTCCTTTACTGCTGTTAGCGTAAAAATAATAATATGTTTTAAATATGTTATGTTTCGCGCTTCACTAATGACTAATCAGTATTTCAGTTTTTTATTGATACGTAAAATATGCATAAAAACTGAAAAGCTTAAATAAATGTATTGCTGAATTAGATCCGTTTATTTATTTATTTATTTTTTATTAACGCGGAAGTATACTGAGAAAAGAAAATATATGAATAAAATGCAGAGGAAATTGGAGATAATACAGGTGCACAGATATTGCTACATGACTAAAAAATAAATAAAGGCATTAAATGAATGGAGGTAGAAAATGGGGGCGTAGTTTAGAGAGTGAAGGAGGCAATTCACCCACGCCGTACCCACATTTTCAACGTTTCTGTGACATTTAACTTCTTAAAAATGGGATTTCTCTTCCGCTCCTACACAATTTACACGTGGCGATAATTATTTTGTCTTAAATGAGCCTTAAAAGAATCATCAACGAACTTCAATTAGCCGAAGTGGTGTAATTTAGAACGAAAAGAAGTAAAATTATGAAAGATTTTGAAATTGATTCAAAAAATAGAAAAAACCAATCATCCTTAATATAACCCAGGAGATGACTGGTTTTTGGGCTGGCTCATCGATTCATATTGAAACAATAGCGATTATGTAAGTATAAATTCATGTATGAACAGCAAAAGAATGTATAGTGTGGCACTGGTAAGTTGATGAGCTACCAAATTCTCAATGTTTACTCCTTAATATGAGGTATGTGGGACACCAATCCGATTTTTTTTAAAAATATAATCGTTAAGAACAGTTAAAGCATTATTTTAGAAAATGATGATGAACTTTTGTTTTTTAATGATGTCCGAGATAAAATCTCCTCAGAGTCAGAAAGACGTAAGTCACTATGACAATTTTACATGAGAGAGGAAACACTTTTTTCTGGCACATGCAAAGGATGGGACGCGCGCTCTTTTAACCCTGGTAAAAAATTAAAAAGGAAATTTTTTAAGAATTACGTTCTCATGGCTGGATGCGGAATGGGCCTCTACGTACAATGCACTAATAAACGGAAAATCGCATATTTTGGATTTACGTCACTCTGGCTCTGGGGTACAGAAATAAGACAATATAAGTTTTATTTATTTGTTTATTTATTTTTTGTTTCAAAACTTTTGTATAAGGTTTCAAAAACGAACTATTCTCAAAAGTGGTCCCACTTTACCCCAACCAACAATATAGATTATTAACACTCATGCGCCAAAAAACCAAAAATAAACAACCAATCAACAATCTCAAATCCGCTGCAATTACACGTCTGCTTTTCTCCGAACTCTCCAGAAAGCGGACAACATTGTCAAGGTCATAGTTCAACTAACCAGAGCTTCACTATAAGTGGACCTTTTGAAGTTTGAGTAAAACGCATGCTAAGTTCAAACGGGAGGTAGGCTTTCATTGAAAGGGTTTTTCGATATCATGCTATATAGCAACACCTACCAGGGCCACTATTGCTTACTTTCCCCCAAAACAGATGGAAGTTTCTCCTTCCATTTGCACTAGTTATAGCTAAATTTTTAATTAACTTCTTGGTGCTTCAATTGTATTTCTATGTAGCTCTTGAAGAAATGATTTTGAGCGAAGAAAGTAAATGATCCAGGCATATGTCGTGAACTTTAAAAAAAAAAAATGTTAGTAATAAAACTACCAAATTGGGTTTCACCTAACTGGTAGTATTTTGAGACTTTTAGAAGTTTTTTTTTATTATTATTGATTCTTTATATCTGCATAGAACTGTTAAAGTATTAGTTCAAAGTGTAACACAATATAAAAGGATACTGTATTTTGATACAATGTCAAACTGAAATGCTTCTTAACATAACACTTTATTTTGTGGCTAAGAGTGAAACGATAAATTTAGTCACGGTTTCAAAAGCTCCTGCTATTTCTTATGATTTCTTATGCTTGTGGTAGAAATAGTTTTCTTTCATAGTTTCATGCATACATCTAAGCAATGGATCTAAGCATCTGGCAATGGAATCCCTATGTAACACAGAAGACAATACAGCAGAATTAAGTATGGATGTATGGATTAGAGTAAAGAAATTTAGAAATCAATTTTCCAATGTGCGAAATTGGATGCATTAGTATTTTTTAAAAGTTATGTTATAGCCTGATTCATGGAAAATTTAACAATTGCTTAAAACAGAATTCTTTTTTTTTCTTTATTTTGTTGCATAACAAAAGTACATAGAACGAAAAAAATATTTATGTTATTGTCAAAAGAAAAAAAAAGCAGCTCCTTACTTTTATACCAAAAGACTTAAATGATTTCCACCTCCAAATGAAGGAAATCCGCTTTCCTAAACGGGAAACGCGAATTAGGAGAGCTTTCGTACAGACATTTTATGAAGTACACTTATCTGAATTAGCGACAATTTATTGTATTTAGTTCAAGAAAGCATTTAAGTAAGAATAGCGAAACAATTAAATGTTACACTTTCCATCCAGATTCTCTATCAACGGTTCGTTCGAATTACTGTTGATTTTGCTCTCCGGTTGGCGAAATGAATCAATTTCTGACTTCATTTCGGAAACTATTACTCTCGTTTCTAAAAACTAATGTTTTGCACAGAACTTCCTTTTTAAACCGCTAATGCATATGCACACGCATATCCCCCCAACCAGTTTTCAGATACTGTAAATATTTTTCAAATCTGATTTTAACGCGTTAAAAGGACCACGATATTTACAGTAGAGTATTGATATTTTTTGATACATAAAATTATTAAATGACGACGTAAATAATATGTACGCCAAGTTTTGGGAAAATTGGTTCAGTAGATTTTGTGTGAATAAATTGGACATGTATGACTATATGATCCGTCAGAGATGCAACTCCGCAACAATTTTCTAAAACTTAGTTAATTCATTATTCAATCCATACTTGGGCAATTAATATAATTATGTTACTTAAAATCATCAATTTAAAAGTAATTTATATATAAAGGGTGTCCCAAAATTAACGCAAGATTTGAATTTGCCGCCATTTTGGCAATAAATGGTTGGCAATCCTGAAAAAAGAACAATTTGACAGCTGAGAGTTTAGGGTAATCAAAAATGGAGTATTATACGATACAATAACGCGCTTTCATTATTGAACAATTGTTTCAAAAATAATGAAAGTTCAGGCTGGTCAAGCAGTTGCTGTTATTGGCGCTCGGTATCGCAACGCGGTAATGCACTTGTGGTTGTGGGCTTGTTGACATAGACCTCTGAATTCAAATAACCCCATAAGAAGAAATTTAAAAATGTTAAATCACACGATCTAGGGTGCCAATTCTGATCACTGAAATGAGAGAGTACGCGACCAGGAAATGCCTTATGCAGTAATTGAAATGTTTCACTCTCTCTCTCTTTAGCTGTATGGCACAATAAAACCCCATTTTTACTAACCCTAAACTCTCAACTGTCAAATTGTTCTTTTTTCATGGCTGCCAACAATTTATGGAAAAAATGGTGGCAAATTCAAATCTTGCGTTAATTTTGGGACACCCTTTATATGTGTGTGTATGTATGTGCATATGTATGTTCCCCATACAAACCCAGAGCTCACGTCGGATCTCGACTAAATTTGACAGGGAAGTACTTGGGCACTCGAGAAGGAACGTAAGGGTTTTTTGAAAGCCAAAATAGTACCGTACACTGTAAAAAAAAACTATAAATTTTGAAGAAGTTATCCGTATTTTTTACAGAAAAAAACTGTTAGTAATAAAATACAGGATTTCTCTGTTTTTTTTGAATCTGTAACCGGTTATAAGCGTTAACTGTTACCATCGCCTCACCGCGTACTTTGTTTTTCTTCGAAATTTCGCCCGCCTGTTTAGATTTCGGTTCTCGTGCTCGAGTTTTTTGATCTTATATTTATTTAAAGCAATTAAGTCTTAAATCGTTTGCAACTTCCATTTCATTGCATCCTAATCAATATTTTATTATTATGTTTTTTTGTCATCTGTTACAGAGGCATATTCGGAAATTTACCTTTGTATACATGCATTTCGTAGTAGTATAGTAAATATTGAAATGTATTTATAAAAGTATGGTTTCATTTTTTAATCTTCATAAAATAATAAATCAGCTTGAATAAATAATAAAAATACGGAAGATTTCTGTATAATAAATGGAAGAAAACTGGCGTCCTGGCTGACAGTTTTTTTTCCGTAAATTTTACAGATTTTTTTTTTACAGTGTACCGTTGGAATTTTAATTTTAGGCCCCAAAAATGACGTTTTTCTATAATGTGACTGCGAAAATATGCTCTCAAAAATTAAGGTAAAATATCCATGGAAACCCCTGATTTTTCTGCATCAGATAAAATGTGTTCCAATGTTCTAAGGTAATTAGAACGTGAGTTACGACTGTTTTAAATTAATCTCGTGCTAAAGCTAAAATGCAGGTAAGTCTTCAATTAGAAATTCATTGTTGATCACGGTCATTGTTGAACAATGCATCCATTAAAATTTGTAGCGTGAAGAAAATCACGGAGAAGAAAGAGCTGTTGCCATTTTTTCTCGAATTTGAATAAATAAAATGTTGGCTCTCGTTTTGAGGTTTTTCCTGTAATCGGAAAATTCAAAATTTTTGCTTTTTGGTGAATTTTCCGCAATCTTTCGGAAAATTTTACAAATACTGTTTTGTTCAAGCCTGATTGTTAAACACGCTTCACTGGACATAACTTTTGTTTTCAAGGTAGACTTGCAAAGCCGGGCGACGCAGCTAGTCTTAAACAAAATTAGAAGCATGACAGTATGAATTCGTTTCGTGAAGTTTTCAGGTACAGTTGTTCTGGTAAAAAAATTTCCCTTTCAAACTTTCACATAAAAATTTGAAATTGGAAATGACTCAGCATTCAACTGATGTTCCGGTAGTGGAACCTTTACAAATTTACCCCTGATATGTGATATATATACATAGGGAAGACTGAGAGATTCCCTTTTTTGTTGGAGCTTATAACTTGTTTGATTCAATGGGAACGAAGCGATCTCACGTTTCGCATTTAGAACAATCTTTGCCCCTCCAGAATACTCTGCTGTTTTATAAATTTATACATCGGGATAATTTATTTGTAAGAAAAACCAAAAGTTGGTAATGGAGGAAAAGGGTCCTTATTAGAATTTTAAATAAAAGCATATGAGAAAAAACAATTAAAAAATTGATCTTGCCAAATTAAAATATGCAACAAAGCAAACAGAATAGCTATTAAAACTGTTATTTAACAAACAAAATCAACTCTGTACTCGAAAAAAGTTAGCATTACTGATAAAACTCATACTTTTCCATCAGTCTTGATAAAGTATACAGTGAAAGCTAAGAAATCAACATTAAAAGATGTTTAAACGTTAACGTATATGATTTTGGAGATGAACGAAATTAGTGTTTTAATGTCATAAAGAAATCAAAATTGACACCAACAGTCAGCAGAAAGTACTTTTCGAATGTAAAGAAGAAAAATATTAATTTTTGAATTTCAAGAGTAATTTGGAAAATAAAAGCAACTTATAAGCTTTATTGAAGATTCAATAGTTGGTGCGGGCATTTTTTAAACACAATGTGATAGAACTTCTCCCTTCGCTATTAGTAGGGGATTTATATTAACTACGTGCTATATTTTGTAAGGCGACGGCACGTCTGTTAAATATACTCATTGCCACAAAAATTTACGCACCAAGAAGGATTTTCCAGAATGAAACAAAATTTTACACTCGTAATGGCAACATTGATATTAGAAAGTGATTATAGAATGAAAGTAAAAAGATCATTAATTACTGGAAAAATCCAAAATGTATGCAGGTTTAAGTACCCTGTTGAATCACTTATAGCTTGGATGTACGAGGCTATCTAGCCGAGAATCGATACATAGCTGTCTCGTACCATGTTCTGCGTCACCACGTGCCACAGTTACTGTAAACGTGCACTAATTCGATCAAACTCATGGGCTGTCCAATTTACCGTCTCAAGTGATGCCATATATCCTCGATTTGTGACAAATGAGGGCATAGCGCAAGTTAGAGAAGTTAATATGTGGAACAGGAAATCCACTGAGACCCTAGTTGTGTGTGACCAAGCATTGTTCTGTTAAACATAGCACTGAAACATAACACAAACGTACCGTAAAGCTGTCATAGTGTCAACATTAGTGAATCAACATTAGGGATGACGTTTCGTGTACGAGAGCACCCCATAATATCACTCCAGCTGTGAGTATAGTGTGCCGCTGAAAAGCAAAGGCTCTATTTGGGAGTTACTTCGAGTTTCCACAAGCGTAGGAAAATGTCATCATTGCTCAAATTCAATCTAGATTCATCATTAAAGACGTTCGGGATCCATTCGATTGCAGTCAAATAATGTCGAACTCGACACTGGGGATAACACGAAATTTTGGTTAATACATGAATCCAGCAATGTTTCTACTTTAACCCATTAAGCGCCACGTCTCCCATTTTGGGAACCTTCAGTTAAGATGTTTTTCTTCATCAAGTAATTAAGATATAATTTTGAAATTTTTTAAAATAAATGATAGAAAACCAAACTTTACTGGTAATTTTTTCAAAAAGGTTTGGAATGTAAATTCTTTTTTGAAATTTTTTTTAATTTTGCGAAAATTTCTTGTTTAGGCATTACACGGGGAAAAAATTCCCTAAAAATAATAAATGCAAATGCAGGAAATTTGGAACATGGAATATGAAGCTCAATCGACCTTTTTTCAAATCACAACAAACAGGGACCAAGAAAAATAATTTAAAGTAGTTTTAGAGGACTTTATTTACTGAAGTCCCAAAATGGGAGACTTGGCGTGTTCTGATTAGCAGAGCAAGTCATGCCCAGTAGAAATCGTCCTCACCCATTTTTGCATAAATGAACTCTTCCCTTTTTTCCTGTTGAAGCCACAGCCCCCTTTGTAGTTTCTCATTGTAAAAACTCTTTTGTTGTTCAAGGTCAAGAGCAGGTGCTTTTATCAAAACAAGTAACATTCCATTCGTTTAGAAGAAAGTTCTGAAAAAACAGGGGTGCCAATCCTCCCTAAGGAGGATGACGCATCTCTCTGAATTTCTACAGATCACGAAAGATATTTCCGTAAAAAGAGTTCAAATTCTCATTAAAACTATTCCTCCCCCCTCCATAAAAATATTTTGTAGCTCAGTCAGCTCCATGCTCCCCTCCCCCTTGAGGGCGCTCCCCCTTTAATTAGGGAGATTGAATTTCAATAGAGAAATTTCTCCACTTTTTTTTTTTTAAATCAAAAATGTAGTAAGAATTTTTGACTTTGCTACGAGCTTCAAAAACTATTTAAATAATATATTTTAGTTTAAAACAAGAAGATGAGTGCAGTTTCACTTGTTTGTGAATCGCCAAATTCTTTTCAGATAGTTGAGAGAAAAAAACTTTAATCGAAACGTTTAGATCACATATAATGCGATAACTGTCTCACTTTATATTTTTACAATTTATCGTAATTTGTTGGATGAAATCGGAGAAATTGTGACCGTTGATAATTTTTCAATGCGAAGCATGCTAGACATTTATCTCTAAAAACATTATGATGATGAATAAATCATGTCATCAAACATGTTGTGAAGCAACCGAAATGTTGACTGCAAAAAAAAACCCTTGCCTATAATAACACAATTACACCATCAAGGAGCCCAAAAATATCTTAGTTCCATTTTATAAGCTACATTTTATATAGTGTGGTAGTGTGTAATGGTAAATGACATTTCATGTCATTGTCATTTACCATTGCTCGATCCCCCTACATGGTTAATAAAAAAAAAGCTACCTCTTCTCTTTTTGTGTATGAAAATCCTGAGGTTTTTTGCTAAAAGGTAGTAAAATGTGTGGGAAAAGTTCCGTTTTGTACAAAAATGTATAAGAAGAAGGAATGCAACAAGAATGAAAACCAGACACGGAGTGATGTACGGGCAGAGGGAGGGGGGAGACGTTTTAAGGGCCCCAACGTTTCAAGAAATTGAAAATAACTAGCATACTAATACTTATTAATGTTGCAAATATACACTGCTAGCCTCTGGGGCTGGCCTCCACAGCTTTTGTTGCAAAGGGGCCCAAAATGTATAGCATTGGGTGTCATGAAAACTTAAAAGTTCTACATTTTAAAGCTTGAATATGTTAAATATGTACATAAAGTACCAATACCTAGCCATATTAATTACATAAAAGCGATTTTAGGGCTTTCTAATTGGATTTAGCCAGAAATTATTTAAGTATCAACATAATGGCAGGGATATGTATGTTGTCCCCATTAAACGACAAGTCTCCCATTTTGGGACCATACCATATCTCTTAACCTAATAAATATTTTTGCGAAATTTCAGCTACATATGATTAGAGATGTGTATTGAATATCAAAACACATGAAAACTTAAGTATTTTCAATGTGGTTCATATAGCGGCGCCTAATGGGTTAAAAAAAAAAAAAAAAACTAAAGAATCGTAAATGAGACATTTCAGCTCGGGTATAAATTCTTCTACTTTATTCTCTTTGAAAACTTAAGATATTTAATTTTTCTAGTAAACAAATTTTCCTTAAGAATCTTATTGCATTTTTGATGATTAAGTACGTTATTTTAAATGCATTCATAGATAAATTTCATTCACATTTTTAATTTGAAAATGCTGTGAAGCGAAATTTTCGTATAACTAGTTTTGCGTTATGTTAAAAACAAGACCCTTTAGTTAACTGTTAGTCATAAAAATTGCGATGCACTGCTTTGCGGTTTTAGGGAGTCTGTTCATATTTAAAGTACTATTAAGTACTACTGAATAACTACACCATTGATATAGTTTTATAATCGATACACACATAAAACAAATAATAAATTCAAAAGCAGAACAGAAGGATCAACAGTCGGGGCCCGTTCAAATTTTACGGAGTTCCTTGATTTAAGAAGGAGTGGGCCCCGACTGTTGATCCTTCTATTCTGCTTTTGAGTTTATGATTTGTCTTATGAGTGTATCGATTATAAAACTATTTCAATGGCGTAGTTATTCTGTAGTCCTTAATAAAATTCTAAACTACTGGGCTTATATTTTTTTTTCTTTTTAGTTTTTTTTTTGGTTTTTACGCAGTCGGGTTTTTTGTTTTTATTTAATAATTATTTTTATTAGTTCCTTAGGTGTTTTTTGAAGACGGTTTTTTTAATTTAAAAGTAATTTATTTTTTACTTTTTAGTGGTGCAAAAATAAAACAAGTACGTAGGATAGAGTACGTGGCACATGTGGTTGACATTGATCTCGAGTGAGAAAGCGTCGAGCACATGAGTCTGAAAACAGCTAAGATGAGCACGATAGAGAAAGAAATAGACCACAGCGACTCAGAGACTTCCGACGACTGTGAAGAAAGACTTTTTCAAATGCAAAAAAAATATCTATGCGCAAAAAAATTTTTGTCTTCATCATTAGTTCGACTTTATCAAAGTTTGCTTTCCGAAAGGCACGAGTTACTAAAAAAAAAAAAAAATCGTTTAAGTTTTTTTGTAAAATTGTAAATTTTAAAATTGTAACATCGTGAATTGTAATTTATATTTCACAACAATACGTATCACACAACCCTCGATAAAGCTGTCTTAGATTTAGGGAAAAAGAACTTTGCGAAAGGACGAGTATACGTAGCTCTCAGCAGAGTCAAAACTCGAAGGAATAGCTCGATCTGATTTAGATTACTTTTGAAGGAGCATTAGCAGAAATGCAACAATTGACACATCTCATTTCTGATGAAAAGTAGATTGGATTTACACAGTATTTAGCCACAACCATTTAAATATTTACAATTTCCCAAACCAAAAATTAATTGTAAGTCGTAAAATAGTAATTTGTAACATTATAAATTGTAACATTGTAAGTTGTAACATTATAAATTGTAACATTGTAAATTGTAAAATTGTAGCATTGTAAATTGTAAAATTGTAACATTGTAAATTGTAATTTGTTTCACAATAATACATGTAATTAATTCGTGATAAAAGTCGCATGTTTCTTTATATGGCCTTACTATAGATAAAGATAAAAATTTGCACTAGAATGAATTTTATGTTTGCTTCAGATTATCTTTGATTCAAAATTTTCATTATGATTATTCTTGATAATAATGTTTTTTAGTACTTTCTTTATTTGTGGGTAAAGAAAGTACATACCTTTGTGTGTGTTTCATGGCCCTTTTTTTAACAATGGGTATTTAATCGTTTGTCAGAGAAATTACATGAAATTTATTGTTTTTTATCCATAACTTTTTTCTAAAGAACAAATAGGATAAATCAAAGATTTGGAACCTAAGTTAGATCACCCGTAAACAAAACCATCCCTAAACAAAAAAATCATAAAACCCGGTTCACTAAGTAAGACGATATACAAAGTTAATGAAGTACAAATCGATTTAAATGTGAGTATGATATTTGAAGAGTTCCACCAATGTCATCAAACCCGAACTTGATTACCATTAGACCGCCTGGGAAGTATACCGTTTCGAACAAAAAAAGAATTTTCCTAATCGGTACAGGCAGGGACGTGCACAGAAATTTTGGGGCCCGTCACAAATGACTTTTCTGGTCTCATCTCCATACTGTTGACCCCTATATTTCACCCCTAGTTTTAAAAATATGGGGCCCTCATCAGGTTCGGGAAACATTGTACAAACAAAAAACAAATCCGACGAGATGAGAACCTTCTCCTTATTTCGAAGAATGCTAATTAGTATATTACTAATTTCAAATTAAACTGTCGGCATTGTGAAATAGTAAATCTAGAAAACTGGTCAAACGTCGGAAATCAGACACCAGTTACAACATATTATTAGAAGAATATAAATTAAATCATCGGGGAAGGGGTGATATTCAATTCCCCTTGAATTGAACACTAAATGTGTTCAAAAACTGAAACATTAAAAAAAAAAAAAAAAGAAATTAGTGGCTAAATAAAATTATTTTAGTTTAAAAAAATATTAAGGTAATGGATTCAACTATTAAAGTAGCAAAATATATTTAATTCACTGCTTTGCTACGTAAGTAATACATTAGTAACACCTATAATTAAAATTTAACCGGCGGCTTGGCGAAAATTAATCATCCAAATCAAGCCAAAACCACGGGACCTGTGACAAATTCCTCCCGCTGACGTAAGCTGGATTACGTATCACAACTTGTGAAATTCAAAGTTTCTTGGATTTCTCCGGGACCCCTTATCAGATTCGGACCAAATTACCATGGGACCATCTGGGAAGTATGTTGTACTCTAATCATATATTCAAATAGGTAAATCATTTCAGCATAATAATTCAATCTCGAAAGGCCAAGGTCACTCTGACGTCATACTTATCCTTCCCACAATTCCCTTCTTCCCCCTTCAATAGTTTGTTGTTTGTTCTCTTGATATAGTGTGTGTGTATCTGTTTTTGTGCTGCATGGAATATATTTTAAAACATGTGTACATTTAGTTTTTAGTCATTCCTAATTAAATCTTTACGTGTTGTCCGTCTACTCGTCTATTGACTGTTCTTCATGCGTTCAGAAAACTCAACTATCACACCGCTGCCTATCGAGATAAGAAAAGGTAAGCCAACCTTTCCTTACAACATTGATTATGAGACTGATATTCTCTAACAGTGTATATGTTGAAGTTCTGAACAAAGTTAGAACTGTATATACAATTTTCTATTGAACTGTGTTTAATAAGAAAATACTAAATATGGCTCAAGCAAATTTTAAAGATTCCACTCAAATAACGAAACTGAATTCCGACAACTATGCCACTTGGAAATTCAAGATTCAAATGTTCTTAATGCGTGACGGGCTGGATGATCTTCTTGATACGCCCCCGCCCGCTGAACCTAATGCTGAATTTTTAAAGAAAGATAAACAAGCGCGAGCTATAATTAATTTATGCATAGACGACTCACAAATTATTCACGTAAAAGATGAAACCACAACTGCCGGCACATGGCAAAAATTAAAAATGATACACGAACGATCCAATTTAAGCAGTAAACTATATCTGTTGCGAAAATTATATTCTATAAAAATGCCTGAACATGCTGATATGATCGAACACATAACTCACATGACAGATTTAGTCGAAAGACTAAAAGCTATCGGTGAAAATATCCCAGATCAACATGTAGCAGCTCTTTTATTAGTTTCCGATTCCCGAATCTTACAACAATCTCATCACCGCTTTAGAAGCAAGAGATGAAGCACTTATAACATCGGATTTAGTAAAAACGAAACTAACAGATGAATGTAATCGAAGAATAGAGCAACAAGCGGATAGAAATCCTAACGCTTTAACTGCTTTTAAAACTGCAATTAATGCAAGAAATTATAATAATAAGAATTCGAATACATTATGTAGCTTTTGCAAGCGGTACGGTCACACACGCGATCGATGTTTTAAATTGCAAAACAAAAATAAAGCCGATTCTAATAATAAGAAATCGGAATTTCATGGAACCAAAAATGGCGGAAAACCTGCTCGACATTGCATGATCGCTGACTCTTCAAATTCTCGTAAAACACACGAAGATTTTTTCGCGGCGCCAGTCGATCAAAACGTCTCAAGGTTAACCGAAAGAAACTTTATTGCGAATCCGATTCATTATTCCGAACAAAAAACACATGAAAATGTTCTTTATATGGACTCTGGTTCGAGCTCCCAAATGTTTTCTGATGAGGTGTTATTTTCGGAATTAAATTATAACAAATCCTTAGCTGATATAGTTTTAGCGGATGGAAGTATTTTGAAGTCAAAGGCCATTGGAACTGTAAATCTCGATTTGAATGATGAATACGGTCTGCAAAATATCAGTTTGACCAATGTTTATTTTTTTCCAGAATTAAAAAGTAATTTAATATCCGTGAAGAAGATAACAAGCAAGGGATTCTCTGTACTTTTCGAAAAAGAACATTGTTTCGTGAAAAAGAATAATGAGATAATTATGCATGCGCATTCCGATAATGACAGTTTATACAAAATTGTTTTAAATAGACACTCAGAAAACGCTAATATTGCAGTTGAATGCAAAAATAAAAACTGTATCCGAATATGGCATTCAAGATTAGGTCATAGGAGTTATGACGCAATCAAGCAACTCGTACGCGAAGATCTTGCTGATGGAATTAAATTGGATAATTGTTGTCATAGTAACAATTGTCCAGAATGTATAAAAAATAAAATGCAGCAACTTCCATATCCAAAAGTTTCTAATGCGCGCGCAAGTAAAGCACTGGAACTCATACACAGTGACGTTTGCTCTATGCCCACTCCCAGTATTGGTGGAAAGCATTATTTTGTCACATTTATCGATGATTATACTAGATACACCGTCATATACTTACTTGCTAAAAAGAGGGAAGTTCTTTGTAAATTAAAGGACTATGTAGGCATGACAAAAAATAAATTTGGAAGAATTATACAAACTCTCCGAACTGATAACGGCGGTGAATACATAAATAGTGAAATGGAAGATTTTTTATCTAGTAACGGTATCAAACATCAACTCAGCGTTCCGTTTTCACCAGCTCAAAACGGAGTAAGTGAGCGAAAGAACAGAAGTCTTACAGAAATGACTAGATGTCTGCTGTCCCAGTGCAAACTACCAAATCAATTTTGGGGTAAAGCTATTATTACTGCAAATTACATTCAGAACAGACTTCCAACTAGAGCTTGCGAGAAGACGCCATATGAACTTTGGAGTGGAAGAAAGCCAAATTTAGCTCACATGAAACAATTCGGTTGCACAGCCTATGCTTACGTACATAAGGAAAACAGAAGAAAGCTGGACGAGAAAGCAATTGAAGGAACTTTCGTTGGCTATGATCAACGTTCTAAAGGATACAGAATATACAATCCGGTGGAAATCGTATAATTGTCAGTAGAAGCGTAAAATTTATCGAAGACTGCTCGATAACTGATAGCGTTGAAATTTCATCTCCTCCACCAGTCGAAGATTCACTCCAAGATGAAGAATATGATGATAAATCTGTGGATGAATCCGAAATGACATCTGATGAAGAAGAGCGAATACCCGAAGAGAAGCCAAAGGAAAACCACCAGATCGCTTAGGATTTCTTGCCGATGAACTTAAAAATGTTCCTGAAAATTTCGAAGATGTAGTTAAAATGAATCCAGCAGAAAAAGAAAATTGGCTTCAAGCAATAAATGAAGAAATCGAATCCTTGTCCCGGATTAAAACTTGGGAGTTGGTTGATCTTCCATCTGGAAAGAAAGCCATTGGAAATCGATGGGTATTTAAGCTGAAGAAGAATGAAAACGGTACAGTAACACGTTGCAAAGCGCGCCTTGTTGTAAAAGGTTATAGTGAAAAATTTGGAATTAATTATGAACACACTTTTGCCCCAACAGTGAATTAAATGTACAACAATCAGAACCTTTCTAGCAGTCGCAGCATACGAAAAAATGCAAGTGAGACACGCTGACGTTACCACTGCATTCCTTCATGGCGATTTAGAAGAAGACTTGTACATGAAACAACCGGAAGGTTATGTCGATCCAAAGCATAAGGATAAGGTTTGCAAATTGAAGAAAGCAATATATGGATTGAAACAAGCAGCTAGAGCTTGGAATAAAAGAATTGAAGAAATTCTAAAGAATGAAGATTTTTCTCAAAGTATTGCAGATCCATGTCTATTTTTAAAAAATGATGGAAACGACAGAATAATGATCATAATCTACGTCGACGATATACTTATAGCTTGTAAAAATGAAGATAAAATTGCGAAATTAATCAAACAACTGAACAAATTCTTCGAACTGAAAGATTTAGGAGAAGTAAGAAATTACTTGGGAATCAACATTGAACGAGATGGAGACAAATTTCTACTTAACCAAAAGTCAAAAATCGAAAAATTGAAAAAGCAATTTAGTCCGGATATCAAAAAGCCTTCTTATACACCAATGGACACATCTTATCCAAAAGAAGAGGATTCCTCTCTCCCACATGTCGACAACACGCAATACAGGCAAGCAATTGGAGCTTTACTTTATATATCTACAGTAACCAGACCGGACATTACCTTCACTGTGAACATATTAAGCAGGAAGAATGAATCTCCCAGTGAAAAGGATTGGAAAGCAGTTCTAAGAGTCATTGAATATTTGGACTCGACGAAGGACATTTATTTACAAATTGACTCTAGCAGCTCACCAACTCTTACCTGTTACACAGATGCTGATTTCGCATCTGACCTTGCCACTAAAAAATCAACAGGGGGTACTGTATTTTTCTTAGGGAACAATCCTATATTTTGGCCCACTAAGAGACAAAATTGTGTTTCATTATCTTCAACCGAGTCTGAGCTCATTTCTGCAGCCACTGCTGCTCAAGAGCTGAAATGGATATTAGATTTACTTAAAGATTTTGGCCTAATTCAAAAATTGCCTGTTAAGGGGGTCCGGGACACAAAAATCATCGAATTTTACAAAATTTTTTTATTGCTTCAAAAAATACTCTGATCTTTTCTGCTTAAACTGATGTTTGAATCTTGTTTCTATCTTAATTAGAACGAAAGATATAATCATTTTTGTTGCGCGTTGTTTTGAAAATTTTGCCGGCAGACAGCTGTTGTCATGGCAACGACTCCCCTTTAAATGTAAACAAACATTTTTCGTTGAGTTTTTTCAGATATAATTTGACATTTTTTAAAACCAATTTTAGAGAAATATATTAAACATCTTTTATTTTATTTCTATACAACTCAACTTGATCAGTAGTGAACTGAAATGAAGAGATAGATTGTTTATTTGAGAGTTTTTGGCCGAGAAAAGTTATTACGCTGTCGGCTTCCAAAGTGCTTTTTTATCTTGGTATTACTTGATACTTTTTCCGCAATTTTATTGAAAAAAACAGTTTGAAATGCCTCGAAAGAAGAAATTCGAAAATTTGAGGTCTGAAAAGATGAAAAAAATGAGAAAAACAGAACCTGATCCATCAGTGGCAGTTGAAACTGTTGTGAAGCGAGTGTCTGATCGATACGTGACATCGCCAGTGAAAACAAATTTGTCTGATGAACTCGATGAACACTACTTAATTATTAAAAATAATGTTTTAAATAGCATTGTGTCGAACTGTTGCTGTAAGAAATGCAAACAAAACACATTACTAGTTAAATTTGGCAAACAGTTTGGTTTTGCACAAGACATCAGTGTTCTCTGTAGTAATTGTGATTTTGAATATTCCAAGAATTCCTCAGGTAAAGTTATGGGGCAGAAGGAGTCATTCGACATAAACCGCAGAGCAGTCGTTGCAGTTACCGAAGTGGGGAAAGGACACGCAGGACTGGAAAAGATATCGTGTATTTTGAACTTACCATGTATGGATTCAAAAACTTTCACTAGACACCTTAAAGATTTCCATTCTGCGTCTTTAACTAATTTTCATGAGCAACAGAAACTTAATTGCACCAAAGTTAAAGACGCTCATTCCGTCTTAGACAAATCTCCTTCGAATATATTGGATATCGCTGTAAGTTATGACGCTACTTGGCATAAAAGGGGTCATACATCCAACTATGCTGTTGTGTGTTATAGACGTTCTCACTGGATATGTCATTGATCACGAAGTTGCTTCTAAAATATGCTACTTATGTGCGCAAAGTAAGCAAGCTTTAGGCGAAAAGTCCCCGGAATTTGCTCTGTGGTATGAAGGCCATGCTCCCGTTTGCCACATTAATTATGCAGGAACGTCTGGTGGTATGGAACCCGACATGGCGCTGAAATTGTGGAAAAGATCCGAGAAGCTTGGATTTCGATATGTTGAAATGGTTTCAGACGGAGATGCAAAAACTTTCCAACAGTTGCAAGCTTCGGAAGTGTACGGTAAAGACGTACTGCTTGAAAAAATTGAATGCATCAATCATGTCGGAAAAAGAATGGGAACCGCTCTACGTACTTACCACTTGTAGATACTGAAAAGAAAAGAGACGTTACACTCGGTGGAAAAAAAACATGGAAGCCTGAGTGATACGACTATAAAAAAAAATTACACGATATTACCGCAATTCCATAGTTCTTAATAAGAGCAATGTTAAAGAGATGAAGAGGGATATCTGTGCTATTCTGCAACACTGTGCATCCACAGACTCAAAACCAAGACACTCAACTTGCCCTGCTGGACCTGAATCTTGGTGTTTCTTTAATCGAGCCATCGCATTGAATCAGAAACCTTCTTCTCATAAAACAGGCATCAAAACTCCTCTTCGAGAAGATGTTATAGTTAAAATGCTGCCAATTTTTCAACGGCTAGCTTCAGATAGTCTGTTGGAAAGGTGTTCGAATGGGAAACACAAAATAGAAATGAGTCAGTTCATAGCGCTATCTGGAGCCGTTGTCCAAAAAACGTGAACTGCTCAAAAGTGAGGGTAGATATTGCCGCGGCAAGAGGAATATCTGATTTTAACAACGGTGTGAAGGTTTCAACAACGAATTTATTTGATTTTGGTTTCTTGTCCCCCTGCCAATCATCAGTAACATTGTCAAGAAAATTGCGAACGCGTCACCAGCGAAAAGCGTTATTCAAGTCCACGGAAAACTTTAAACTGTATCGTAAAAAAGTTGAACTAGCTAAAATGAAGGAAAACCAAAGGTTGAAGAAAAAAGAAAGAATATCTTACTCCTCAGGATGCTTTTAAAAGGTATCTATGCATAAAATCAACGTAAATTTTAACTTTAAAACTTTAAGCGCGTTTTTTTCCATGATGCAATTTTCCACAATTTTTTGCATTCAAATTCTTATAAGTCCAGAACTAATGAAGATAAAGTCATGAAATTTGGAGCATATGTTATTCAAAAAGTTTACTTGAATTTTTATTCGGCGAATTTAAAAAAATTTTTTTTTCAAAAAATATGATTTTTTTAAAAAAAAAGTATCTTAGAATTTTTTGAAATTTTCATTCAAAATTTTTTTACTCTTTATTGAATTAAAAAATTTTTAATCGCCGAATAAAAATTAAAGCTTAGTTATGTGTGTTTATTTTTATAAAAAATTTTTTTAAATTGACTAAGAATATTTTGAGTTTTAGCGGTTTAAAGCGACACCATTTTTTTAAATTAAATTAATTAAATTTAAATTTAAAATTTTTAAAAAAATATTTATGTTGTGATTTTGCTTATTTAGTAGATGGCGAATTAGTAAAAAAAATTTCAAAACTTCAAACTGTTTAATAAATTTTTTTCCAAAATGTGTCCCGGACCCCCTTAAGATATTTGAGGATAACAAATCAACAATTTCTTTAATTCAACATGAGAAAATGAATACTAGGTTAAAGCATCTTAACGTGAAATATTTCTTTTTGAGGGAAATGGAAGAAAATAAAATAATTAAGATTACCTATTGTAACACTAACTGTATGATTGCAGATATTTTTACTAAAGCTTTGCCTGAGCCCAAGTTCATTGACTTTAGAAATAAGTTAAATTTAGTTTAAGTTTTGTAATTTGAATATACGATTAAGGGGGGAAATGTTGTACTCTAATCATATATTCAAATAGGTAAATCATTTCAGCATAATAATTCAATCTCGAAAGGCCAAGGTCACTCTGACGTCATACTTATCCTTCCCACAATTCCCTTCTTTCCCCTTCAATAGTTTGTTGTTTGTTCTCTTGATATAGTGTGTGTGTATCTGTTTTTGTGCTGTATGGAAAATATTTTAAAACATGTGTACATTTAGTTTTTAGTCATTCCTAATCAAATGTTTACGTGTTGTTCGTCTACTCGTCTATTGACTGTTCTTCATGCGTTCAGAAAACTCAACTATCACACCGCTGCCTATCGAGATAAGAAAAGGTAAGCCAACCTTTCCTTACAACAAAGTATATCCTTACAAACGAAAAAGAATTTTTCAAATCGGTCCAGTAGTAATGGAGTAATCAGAAAATATACATAAAAAGCCGCAGACGATATCATAACCTCCTTTTTTGAAGTCGGTTAAAAATCGATGATAGGTTGGAAAAATAGGCTGTTTTTCTAAAGTATGGATGAATATCTTTACGATAATAATTTTTTCATCTAAAATTTCTGATATCAAATTACGTGCATAAAACCCATGTGTCTAATAAAATCAAGTTCTTAAAAGTGACTTCAAAAATTAACAGCAGGATCGTAACCAGAATAATATTTTCAGGAGGGAGGCATTTTTAAAGCAGTATATTGCCAACTTCTATTAACATCTAAAAACACAAAACTTATTTCATTGCATTTTGTGCTTTTTATGCAGAGGAGTCGTCCTTAAATGATGTCACTCTTTTACCAGGGGTTGTGAAACTGTGACAGTTTGTAACAAAAGGGAGGGAGGGGGTAGCAAAAAATGTTACGTCGCACATTTTTAAGAACAGTATGTTTTTAAAAAATAGCGTAACATGTTACGAGGGGAGTGGTAAAAGGGAAGTGTGACACTTTGTGATAAGGGGGAGGAAGGAGTTACATAATTTATGGAAGGCTCCTAAAGTGAATTTTGCTATTGTGTAAGACAGGTTGACAATGTATTAGCTTCAACTACATTATACTTAGACTTTATGCTTTTAATTTGATAAGTGTTTCATCACAAGCAAGTGCAGAAAATTAATCTTAAGTTCTGAAACTCATACAAACCCACTCATAAAAGAAAATCATTACGTTTTGCTTTTTTTTTACTTATAAAATCATAGACAGTCAAAAATGAGCTTTAAAATTACTTCAAAAATCGATAAACTGTAAACCATATCAGTAAAAACTGGTTTTCTTTTGATTAAAACAAGAGAAAAAATACTTGTGAAAAATAATAATAGCAAAACTCTTGCATCAATCCATCAATATTAATTACTCAATTCCTGTACCCTAAGTGACGTCCGAAATAAAACAGACCATGTTGACCATTACGTCTCGAAAATGAAAAATAGATTCCGTGCTTGTCTGTCATGAGCGAAGTTGTTCCCAGTTGCCCCCAAGTTTGAGTGGTGGGCGCTAGTTTATAAGATCAAAAAGTATAAAAGGAAATTCAATTTTCGATTCATTCCACTTCGTCTTTTAACAGGCCGGTTTCGGTTGCCACCTCGACTCGTCTTTCAAAAGATATATTTTTGTTATTCAATAAATTTTGACGTTCATTTATTTAATAGAGTAGAGTCAGCGATATTTCACAGGCAAAGATGTCCCACATCGGTAGAAACGTATGTTACTTGCCTTTCGACCCGAAACGGAAGAGTAATTTGACAAAAAAGCCAACATCTAGGAACAGGTTGGCGAGACAAGTTTGGGAAAAAACGTGCTTGAATAATCGGAAAGGCACTAAATTGCCAATGCTGATGGCACTGCATTTGCAATGCGAATCTGATACCCAGTAGGGATGAAGAGGTTTTCTCTATTTTCTCCCCTCTGCGAAAGCGCTGAAAGGGAGGTAATTAAGCCTCGTTTGTTCGATCGTTCATTGCTAAAAGGTAGTAGAAAAGTCATTGTAGAATCATCAAGCGTAATTTATAATGATAGCGACACGTAAGTTATAATGATAGCGATTTAAAAGAAATGGGGCAAAATTAGAATGGCGCAAAAGTATAAAACGAGTAAAAATTTTGAATCCTTAAAAAAATTTTGAATCCTTAATCCCTCCTCCTCATTTTTTGAATCTTGAACTACGTATTGAAATTCTGAGCTGTATGAAAGTGGAAAATCGGCGAGAGAATTAATAGAGTACGATTTCGAATTCTTTCCAGCACGAAACAGCAATGGAGAGCTTTGATAATTACACTGCCGACTGAGACAAACATTTTGTGGTTAACGAGTCAGCGAAAAAGAGCGTTTTTCAATCAAATTTAATATTATTAGTTACGGATTGGTTTAAATTAACTAATCAGTTCGCTGTGTGTATAGTTAACGTCTTTTGAGCAAATGCATTTTTATGCCTTTCAGGCACTAATTCGGTCTCTGAAAATCAATTTACTAATATGCTAATCATGAGCAAACTAAACTTTCAACTGAAGTGATTTATGGGATAATATATAAAGTCATCGAAAATTCAGATGCAATGACAAATAAATTCGTTAGAGCAATTTATTTTTCATTTTGAATTGAAAAACATTTGAATTGCAACAAGCAACATTTTGAATCCGATTTTGTGAAAAATTGTTGGAGAAGATTGAAAACTTAAGTCACAAATTGTATCAAATGTAAACAATAATTAAATAATATACTATTTCCCTTTTAGAACAGTCTCAAACTGTGAACAGTCTCATTCTATGTATTAGATTTGCTTATATTGTGTATTATAGAATTATATTGCAACTGTACCGAAAATCCTTTAAAGCGGCCACCCCCTTTGAACGGCCGAAATTTTACGGAACGAAGGGGTGTCCGCTCAAAGAGGTTTCACTGTATAAGGTATATTTGCAGATACTAAGGATCTAAACGCCAAAAAAAAATTTGATTCATATTGTTTGTTCAGTTTATGGCTTAGGCTACTTTTACGATATCTAACACATTCTGAGCAATTCCTAAAACATATAGTCCGTGGGACAGTCAACTATATCGTTTTATTCTACGACAATGGAATTGCAAAATGAAAAAGCAGCAGAAATGAACAAGAAAATATTCGATGGTTAAAATACTAAAATATCTTGATTCGAAGTTGGTGCAAAAAAGAAAAAAAAAAAAAAAAAACGACAATAAATAACTGATCTATTTGCAAATCGCGTAATTAATATTACGTCGAATTTTCTTGAAGAGGACCAATATGGAAAGGTGAAACGACGAAAATTTAAACAAACCTCAGTTCTTACGCAGCGTTTATTTTGTGCCAGCAGTGCAGTATGATAAAGTGCAACAGCGTTACTTTGAGTAGAAAAGAAAGTCATGGTTTTCTTTCTAAATTTTTTATTTTCATAGTTTTTATTGTAATGAAAATAAGTTTTTAACAATCGTTTCGTAGCTGTTGGCAACCAGCGAACTGGGTGATAATGTTTACGTGGAATATGCGGAATTTAATGAAAAAGAAACGTTGTAATTTGTGGAAATATGCATCGCTACAGTATCTCCTAAGAAAGATTTCATTTTAAAACATTGCATTTCAAATAGCAGAATGAACTGACAAGAGATCAGAATGAGCTGACTAAGATCGCAGAACAAGCAGCTCTGACACAGAACATTGCAATCTATGGTATTCTGAGATGTATAATTAGTTATATTCTATGTTCAAATGCTTACTAATTGCTTAGATTACAATTAAAAATGCTTAATGATTCCCTTTAATAGTCTAGAATACAATTCGTTTAATTGATACTTTTTCGCTATGGCAAATACAATCGCTTTGACGGCGCTTAGCGACTTGTCCGCTTTCAACTAACTTGATGAGAAAAAAAAAAAATACACATCATTTATGTCGCGCGAACGTTTGCTTCTCATGTTTTAATTTCACATTTTAAGGAAACTTTTATTGTTTTTATTTACTCGATAATTAGTGGATTAATTTATATTCTAATGGAACTTTTTAAAGTTTTATTTAATGAATTGTTTTAATGGAATGTTTTGAAGCCCATTAAAATGACAAAATAATGTCTGGCATCTCCAAACAAAGTTTCTATGTAACTTTGATCAAACATGGCGGCAATAAATGGAATGAAAAAGAATCGCCAAGATTTAAAATGCGCTAACAGAACAATATGCTTTATGTAATACTATTAAAAATATGATTTGTGTTTAAAACATAAAACCTTAGATTTTGAGTTTTTGACGAGATTTTATCTGATTAAAACAAGATTTAAAAACATATGATGTCAAAAACTTAACTGTTTCAAAATAACTTCAGAAGTTAATCTAATGGTGAATATTAAGAATTATAAAGAAAAAAAATCTTGTTAAATTAAATCAAGAAACAAATTATTTCGGAATGTTTTGCATAGACAGATGCCCTTTTTTCTGCATTCACCTATATAGAACTTAAGGTATCCGACTAGTTAGGAGAAACACTGTATTAAAAAAAATAACTAGTTACATACTATTTACTTGAATTATTCAACATGTATAAATGTTGCAAATGTAATAGACCACAGGTTTAAGAAATGATGAATGCATTTCAAGTATTTTGAGGGTCATGAAATTACGCAATTTTATCCAGAAATTTCTCTAAAATTAGTCACCTTTTTTGGTAAAAAGGCTATAAATCAAAAAATATTTTATCATTTACATAATTTGCGGTCTAATCTGCGGTGTATTAAAAAAACGCAAATAAAGGTTAGACTTAACACGCATTAATATACTGCAAACACTTAGTATATAAATGCTTATGACTTGAGTTCTAGTTCCCGTAGATAAAAAATCTGAAAAGTTCTATAATCTTACAAAATGGTGCTATTCAAGTAAATTATTTTGAGAAAAAGTAAATTTTGGTCAAAAATCGCCTTTTTAACCCAGTCGGATATCTTAAATGATCAAATTAACTAATGCGCAACATTTGTATATATAAAAAAGTTACTTACCTGTCTTTTTATCTGTTCTTCCTTATTTAAAAAATATTTTAAAATAAATTGGATACTTTCTTACATGGAAGATCTAGCAGACGATACTGGCCAAGTAACACAATATTTACGTTTTCACTGCTCATCATTGGTTCAGAGCTCTCGTACATATGACATCATTGCGTACGCTTCGCCGATAAAGAAGGACACTGCTTCATCGATAATGATAAAATAGTTCTTTATTTTGATTTCAATTTTATCATAAATGCACCAATATTAAATCAAGATATTTTTTCCTCGTAATAATTCAGCTTTGATTTGCAGAAAAATAATATTTTACGTTTTGCACTTTCATTGTCGTAAAACTCGATTTCTAGCGATATTTTCTGAGTTGTACCACGGACTAATAAGCAAATGTAATCTGCAAAAGAAAATCCCCCCCCCCAAAAAAAAGCAAGTACGGACGTGAATTTATTCTGACTAGTGTTCGCCCAGTGGTCGAAATTCGACCATATTCATAGAACAGATCTAACAGTTATTCGAAAGTTGTCTTAGGAAAGGAAATTCAATCAAGACTAAAACATATCCAACAGTTGCAACTAGACGTTAAATCGCGGATATCACAAATTTGCCACAGCGACTGCGCATGCGCGGAGACTTAGCTCATTGGACATTCTGTTTTCAGATTCTATGTTGTTTGTTTATACTTAAGCAGGAATGAGATTAGAATGCTGTCCCCCCCCCCCCCCCAAAGTTTTGCCGATACGAAATTTCCTTCCCCCTGTTTTTCAGTTTTGATATATTTATGGAGGGAAGAAGTTTTAAATGTCGGCGCGAAACTGGGGTTAAACCATTACAATATTTTACGTGACAAATTATATGAAACTGTACGCGTATGAATACAGCACATATAACTTTTTAATTGAAAGCGAAAAATAGCACTTTTTTATTGGTTTGCTCATTTTCTAAATTAATGGATTTTTCACAAACAACACATAATGAATTGAAAATATATGAAATACGTGTGTGGATATCCGTGCTTTGCAGTAATTTGTTAGCTGAAAAATTTTTTGCAATTAATTTAAGCAAGACTTTTAATGAGCTTAGTCCGCGCGAAACATGCGCATTCGCTCTGGCAAATTTGGGATATCCGCGATTTGACATCGAGTAAAGTTGTACAGATCTTCTGACACATTCAAATTTAAAATATTTAATGGCTTAGTTTTTTTTTGCTTGGTGATAACGTGCGTTATTTCGTTTTTTAAATGAACTTTTAAACAAAACTAGGTATTAAACAAGACAAAGACTTCTATCAAGAAAAAGATAAATCACCAAACAATAAAAATTGTCCCATAAAACGTAAAATAATCCACGATTTAAGAAAAAATATAATTAAACAAAAAGTGAAAAGCTAGATTAAAATAGCCCTCAAGCTGTAAAACATTTAAAGAAACCTTCATGAAATCGTTGAATAATCTGTGAAATAAAGAAACTGTAATAGAATTTATTGCAAAGTTGTAAAATACTCGAAAACAATATAATTTAAAATATAGTATTTTATTATCCAAAAAGTTTTCTTTGCAACAGAGAAGATACAAGGATTGCAATAAAATTTTAACCGCCCAATTCTCGCAAAATGAACGAAGAATCGGGAAGCTTTTCAAAGTGAAGTGGTTGCTTGGTGAGCAAAAAGCTTCCCGCCAAACAAGATAAACAATTTAAAAGATCTATCTATATTTCTGAGGAGTTGAAGGTGGGAGGAGGTTCAATGGAAGTAGCTGTGATGAAAAAGGAGAAGAGGGAGGATGATAGTTTGGCAGATACTTGGCGGGCAAACTAGATATCATAACTTTTTATGGCTGAGGGTTTTTGGGTTTAGGATACAGGTTTTCTTTTTTGTGCGGAAAAGTTAAAGGTTTTCTTGGCGGGGAAATTTTTACAACAGGGTTGTTTTTGATGGGATTTTGAGTGACACATCGCAACAGAGATGTTGGTATATTATTTGGTTGATATGTTAAAAGTACCAACATTACGAAATTTCCTCCCTACATAAACTGATTCATGTTTATGAAGGAAAAGAGAGCCAAGTAAACATTTTAAACATCAGTTTCGTTTATGTCACCTCTAAATGAATAGGAATTATCTATTTCTTACTCCGATAGGTTATAAGTACAGCCCAGTGTAGTTTGAGAGCTAAGCGACTTTTCTTTTGTCATGAGAGTAATTTCTTCCGACAAGAAGTTAGATTCACTGCATCACCTAACCTTTTATCATGTGACCGTACCAATTTCTTCAGCCAGTAAAATAATTTGATGAACGAGCTATTTCATGTCATATTCGTAAGCCATCGATCACGCATGTGGCTTTGAAGCAGAAATCCTGAGTTCTGATAATATCGTTTCATAATCTTTTCCGAGAAGTGAGATGAAACGGTTTCTATCGTTTGCTTATCGAGCTCCCTATTAGGAATTTTCCTGATTTTAATCTAATACATGGGGAGTAGTCCTCCAGGGGAGAAAATCCTCCAGTAAGATATATGTCTCTTTAGTACGTTTGGAGCAACGCACATTTAGTAGGGAATCCCGGTGAAGCCTCGCGCAGTGTGAAGGTATTGAGGGATAATCGTTTCTTTTTTTATATTTTTAAATCAGTTTCAACAAAATCCATTGAAGTTGTTGACAAGTGATAACTACATACACTAATGATATGATCAGTAACAATGTACATAGGGGAAAGGGGGGGGGACATGTGAATGTAGTATGTTTTACTAAGAAAACTTCAAGCAAAAAAATTTGAAAAATTCTCCAGTAATGGCAGTACCGGTCGTAATTCTTGATCACACTTTTAGAGAAATAATTTTATATGTCTGTGGTGACAATTTCTTTGTTTTACCAGGTGTTGTATGTAATTTCATCAGTTTTCGTCACGCAAAAACGCAAGGATGTTATTCTGTTCACCGATATTTCTGAAAATTTTCTACTTGAATACTTTAAAAGGTAGTTTAAAATATGATTGAAAACACATTCGTCGGCAATATTTCCTGAGTTGGTTAATTTTATTTATGCATCAGCGTTAGAAAAGAACGGAAACGAAAGAATGTCAGCTTTACACAGATGTCATTTTGAAACTAAAACTGAAAATTACGTGGCATTACGTAGCTGCTTCCTAAAACAAATCGTTAAGAACCATTAGCCAGCGCAAAAGGTTAAAGTGCAAAATGGTCGTTTCGGTAGACGGAAAAAAAAATCTTTTGCATAAAATATCAATGAATTTCACTTTTCAAATTATCTCAAATATTTTTTTAATATTCAAGTCTTGAAACTTTTATTTTTTAAAGTGTAAAAGCATCAAGTTCCACAGTGCTTTAGAACAAAAATCAAACTTTAAGTAAGCTCGTCACATGCACATACATCTACTACAGAAATATGCAGGATAAAAGTCTAATAACTAATTACTTCCGCAAGCTACAGCCCAGATTAACTACGTTTTATGGTTATAAACACTAGCTGATCTAAAAGAAGCAAGTCTTTTACAATGCTGTAAAGCACTAATATTTACATATCATTGCTAGATTAAAACTTAGAAATTAGTTTAAAAGATACGCACGATACGAAAAATAAAATTAATTCAAATTGGTGCTTTTTCTCACAAAGTAAACTGAAAAAAGCTGAGAAACTATTCGAGTAAAAAAAATCAAATCTAGAAAAAACAACCGATTCAAATGAAAGAAGTCTATAGCTACATCATCCAGATCAAAGCTAAAGATGGCAAGTTTAAGGATTGTGCTACAGTGATAAAATGCATGAAGTTGCAAAACTTTACCAAACTACAGATTCATATTTAAAAGCAAAAAAGATCTTGCAATTGAGATTCAATCTCGAAGGAATTAGACAAAGAAGATTCAATCCAAAACGATAGATGGACTATACCTGGACGAAGCAGAGCTGTCCGGATAACCACAGCTTGTCTCTATGTCCAAGCTGACTGCCGAATCTAGGCTGTGATACTTTCGGGCCCTACTGTGCTGCCTGTCTGAACTCCTGTTGAACACGACATGCTGCCTGTAGAAAATAAAAGTCTAAACTGTTACATATCTTTCTTGCTCGAAACGATGCATTAAATAAAGCTATTGAACGTAGTAACAGTTTGAACATAAGCACTCTTTTGATTAAGAATACTTCTCTGCGACCCCGAGTGGGAAAAATAATATTTTTATGTCTTTCCAAAATGGAAAAAAAATGTTCTCAAAAGCCTCCATAAAAGAGAACTTTATTTCTAAGGATTTCAAAGCAGTAACTCTGAATTTACCCATTTTTCTTCAGTGTTCATTGATTATAACGTTTCGTATGTCAATCGGGATTTTATTAGGAAATTCAAACAACTGTTACTAAGATAACTTTTATATGTTTGACAGGTACAAAACCTTGCTTTAAAGTTTTTATCTTAGTCTATTTGATCTCTAGTTTTTGAATATCACTCCCGCCCTCCCCGATTTTGTGCTTAGTACGCCAATATTACTACGTATTTTTACAAGCAAATACATCTTCTTTCAATCCTTTAAGAAGTTCGTAACAAATAAGAGAAAAAATATTAAAGTGCATAAATATTTTTAAAAAATCATAAGTTTGTTTTGGAGGAAAAAAAGACCTTGAGGTTATTTGCCAATCTCGTGTTGAATATCCGATCAATATGAATCATTAACACCATACACTATCTCACCAAAAGTATTGGAACACTTTCAAAAATTTATTTTTACGAATTTCTTGAGAAAAAGAGACTAATTGTAGTGTAAGTTTTGTCACATAAAAGGTATGCTCCAGCTGTCATTTTTCAGCAAAAGTTATCTCACCAATTTATTTTAGGGAGTAGCAACGAATGGAAGAAAGACAAAAGTTTTTGATCATCCTTCACCGTAAATGGTTGAGAATAAGATATAAACTTCTGAAATAAATTTGCATTCTATGTAAAATTATTTTAAGGATTTTCGTAAAAGTATTACTTATATTCACAAATAAATACGAATTTCTCTTAAAAGTACTAATTTCAATATTTGGCACATTTTTGTACAGAAACGTACAGAAACGTGAACATAAAACGTTAAGTTTTCTGTCCTAGCTTCCCGAACCTTTAGAACATTTGACAATACACCAAAGAAGTATAATATTAAAATTCGAAATAAATATTTATGTTGGACATTTGATGAAATATGAACGCTGGAAGCAATTCATTTTTCACTGCGCATGCGCGAAAGATAACAACACATTACCTTCATAAATTCACATCTAAGTATAGATGGAGGTGACTCTCGTTGTTGGGGATGAGCAGAATATCAATTATTCTCGGATAAGCGACGAACCGTAAGGGACCATTTGCAGATTGCACTTGATTGTGCACTTGCTTTGATTTTGCACTTGCTTGGAAAAGTTCAGCGTTTCTAAGGTGTGATTCGACTTAAAAACAGATTATTTGTAAACAGTCACTTATGATTCATTACACTTCCGAGAATTGATGAAATACAACTCATTAGATTGCCGATCTCTTTTTAATTTTTTTTTTAAGATATTCAACTGGCTTTTTTTAATAATTTGCAACATCTATTTGGGTGTGGAGTGAGAGAAACAGAAAAGCCTCTAAAACTCATTTCTGTCACAATTAATTTGCAAACTAACTTTTTAAAAGAAGAATAAAAGCTATTTCTGGCTAATAACAGTTGCAAAATCACTATACACCGGTTTCCATGGCAATCACCATTCGTTATTCGTTATAGAGCAAGATTTCCTCGTAAACGACAGATACTACTTCAAGTTCGTTTTTTCATGCTTATATCAAAGAACACCATCCGAAAAAACTCTTTATAGGAAAATATCTGTTTTTTCAAATGGTACCAACGAAAAGAAGATACGAGGGAACAAACTTGAGCTACAGCGCATTGAAAAAGGCTATTTTTCATGTGAACAATTTTGATAGTCACTTAGGATGAAAATATCTCCTAAATAATCAATATTTAAGCTCTGCAATTGTAACCCATTAAAAACATGTATATTGAAAAAATAATTACAAAGTACGAGCTTTTGAATTATTTTTGTTCAGAACTTATGACATTCTAAAATACAGGAAAAAATTTCCCCACCATGTTTTGTCAAGTCTTTGTATGTGTGCTACAAAAAAGTTGATGAACTCAAATTCACAAAAGTACTAGAACGTATTGATAGCTAAAAGTACCTTGAGCTCCTTAAAATTTCAGGCTTCCAGTGTGATAAAATTTTCAGCCACCTAAGCTTAAACGTGGCAATTCGATACGACAGACAGAATTTCGAGCGCATTTTTTCAACCTTGTCTGAGAGAACACAATAAAAAAAAATAAAAAATAAAATAAAAATCTGAGTAAGTACGAACTTTTGAATTATTTTTGCTCAGATTTTATAACAACCTAAAATGAAAGAAAACATTTCCCCACTGAGCTTTTTCGTGAGTTTACATGCGTGATACACAACATTTAATGTGTTCAAACTCACAAAAATATACTTGAATGTATTAGCAGCAAAACATACTTTAAGGTCCTAAACTTTCAGGCTTCTGGCACAGGGGTGCTCCCCTCCCCCATGAGCAAGGGTGCACATTACCTAAATATCGCAAAGACCCCCAAAAGCAAAAGCCTCCCTCAAAAATTGAAAAATCCCTCTCAAAATAACCCTTTTAAAAATTTCACTGGTGCAGTCTGCGCCATGACTCCCCCCCCCCCCCTTAGGTGGGCACCCCTGTTCTAGCATGATAAAATTTTCTGCAACCTGAAGCCAAACATACCGATTTGTCACAAGAAGCTGGTCTGCCATTTTAGATCACTTTTGTGGGACATCCTTAATTCTCAGGATTTGGATCTCGGAAAATTGCAAAGGTTAGTTTCAAAGACATCTCTACACCTCTATAAAATTTCATCCAAACCGGAGATGGTCGAGTGCGGACCACTAGGTCACTTGACATGGAATGACTCATAGAGAAAAATATAAGAAAAGTAAATAATTTTAAGCCTATGGATTGCACAAAACCTGAGATTGATGGAAGAATTCTAATTTTATATTTAAAATCAGCGTCAAAAATTACCTTAGAAACACTATAAAGTTTCATCAGCAAAGATCTTTGTTTACCACGGTTACTGATACGAAAGAGTTCGATTTTGTTTGAACATTTGTTAGAGATTTCGGGGTGCTATGCTATAAATTAACAATATTTACACCTTAAATTCCTACCGAATAGTTTCAAGAATCCAGAAGTTCACTCTCTTCAACCACGCCTCATTTTGTAAGGACTCTGCCGCCAGTATACCAGAAAGATCAGTATACTAACAAACATGTAGTTTGCTCTCTAATGCCTTCACGATTCATTAGTTAGAAGATAGTTTTATGCAATTATTGGTGATAGAGCCTTTACAAATTACGGCGTGGCTCAATCGTGCACCAACCCTGGATTTTTGAAAGACATTCGGCACTCATGCAATCCTTGGCAAGTAAATATTGCTGATTGGACAGCATAGCTCCCAGAAATCGCTGAAAAATGTTTAAATTAAATCATAAAATCTTCAGTTTCAATATTTAGCAGAAAAGTATTCAAATACATTTACTAATTTGATACAAAATTTTCAATCTAAATATAGCAACTAATTTGGAATAGAGGATTTTTTTTTATTTTAAGGGCTTTTTAACGCTTTCAAGAAAATACTCTTCTCATAATTCTCAGTATTGCTGAAAAATAAAGTTCAGCAAGTATTTTCAATTTATATGAGACATGAAGGACGAATACGGTCAAGAGTAAGATTATAAAGAATAAAGTTATTTAAGGATATTTTATTGATAGTTATCTGATAATCCTCTAAAGTACTCTTTGCAGAAAAAGTGCATTTATCCTCTAAATGCTTTTAGTAGTTTTATTGAGATACGTAAGTGAAACTTTATTCGAAAACTACTCATTTATTCCAAAAAAAAAAAAAAAAAATACCAGGTGGCTTTGAGAAAATATACTAGCAAATAGTTTATAAGTATTTCTAGCAGACGTTTTTTGGTGTGTCACTATATGACTGCAATAAAATATTCTACGAATAAACTATTTTATGTAACTTCTACTAGTTATCAAAATCTATCTCAACCACGTTTTCGAAAGTTTTGTGTAAAAATGCTACACTTATTTATTCATGCAGTTTATTTATTTACCGCATTTTTAAATTACAGACTAGTTATACTTTTCGGGCAAATCTGAAACATAGATTATAGTTTTAAAATTTGTTTATTTGCACTGAAAAGCTTTTAAACCTATAATTAAAATCTGAAAGTGTTTGACAGTTTGATTGAACTTTTATATCTCTTTATTGAATGCTTGGTCAAAGCTAGAAAATTATTGAGAAATTAATAAATGAAAAAAAAAAAAAACTTGATCTAAACTATACACTGCTGAAATATTTGCCTTTGGTCAAAAATCCCGTACTACGTACAATAAAAATAAGTAATAATACAGGGTTGGCATAAAAGAATATCCCGGTTTTAAAAATGTATATTTCATAAACTATTACAGTCAGCACTATAAATGATACATAAAGATAAAAATAAACTGTGAAAGTTTTTCTTCACTCACAAATGTTCAATATGTGTGCCTTTCGTAACGCGACACACATCTGTAACATACATTTTGGAGTGTTTCACTGTCATTTTTCGTAATGCTACACAGATACGATTTTTCAGTTCTTGCAATGTTGCAGGCAATGGTGGTGTATAAACACTGTCTTTGACGAAATCTCATAAAAAAAAATCACATGGGGTTAGGTTTAGGGATCTGGCTGGCCAACGCGTAATAGATAAATCATCATCACCTGCACGACCAATCCAGCGTTGCAGACGTTGGCGCAGCGACGCTGGGGGTTTGTGGGTTAACTCCCCACCCCCCACCCAGGGATTTAACATTGTTTTCAATCTAATACAGTGGCTAATACACGTGTAAGCACTGTTGTGACCCGAAAAAACCTTCTACAAGGAATTTCTGGCTGCGCTAGTGCGGAACGTGCATATTTAAGTAGTTATACGAACGTTTAAAAAACTTTCACAGTTAATCTTTATTGTTACATATCATTTATAGTGGTTAGAATAATAGTTTATAAACTATAAATTTTTAAAACCTGGATATTCTTTTATGCTAACCCTGTACAATAAAGTATACGAAACCCAGAACAAAAACGAGCATGTGTATCACATGATTTCCTTTTACTCCAATTTAATGTAATTTCCCCATTATTGGCAATTTTAATGTGATTCAAAGGTTTACCCTCTAAATATCACCAACCGTGGCCAAATTAAAACCACATTTTAAAAAAAAGTCCGCCAAATTTGTCGCCAAGTTGGCGACAAAACTTGGCGACCAAAAGACTGGCGATGTATCGCCAAGTGTGCGCCAAATTATAACACCACTTGAATATACATCGAAATTAACCATGATTTCCCCCCAAAAAGGGGCAAAAGACCTTTTTAGAAACACCCGAATGCAACCAAAAGGAGCGGTGCACAACTAGACCCCACTAGGAGTCTAAGTACCAAATTTCAACTTTCTAGGACATACCGTTCTTCAGTTATGCGACATACATACGCACATACATACGTACATACAGACGTCACGAGAAAACTCGTTGTAAATAACTTGGAAATCGTCAAAATGGATATTTCGCGAGTCTATTCGTTCTTAGGCACTTATCCACGTGTGGTCGAGTCGAAGAAAAAAAAAAAACTCAGCATTCATTCGGGGGTGAGCAAATGGAAATTAAGATTTTTGAGTGAAAATTTTTTCGCGAATACAATTCTTCCTTTTTTGTAAAAGGAAGTAAAAAAAAAGTAGTTTGTGCATTAACAGCTTCCATTATCTTACGGTAGATGTAAGAATCAACAACTGTGATTTGCTAATGTCTAAAATCTACTATATTTTGCAGTACTCTTGTGAATTTTCAATGATTTGATATTCAAATTTTAATCTATCAGACATATTTAAAAAATCATTGCAACAGTTTTTAGATATTATTACAATTTTAAGAATTTTTTGACGTTATTTTATTAATCGTTTTAAGATTTAGGAAGCTACCAGTTAAAGAACATTACGAAAGCTAATTAATTTACTAATTATTAAATCAAATAATATATGCTAAGTTCAGCAAAAATTGTAAGCTCTTAGGGGTCAAAAAACATTTTGGGAGCTACACACGACAAATTAATTGTCAGAGTTTATTATGTTATAAGAGTGAAATTTAGAGTAACATAGATGGATAAACCATGCATCATTTTGCACTGAACAACTTAACTTGTAAAGTAAAAAAAAAAAATCGAAGTAATAAAAAAAATAAGGAAAACTAGCTAAATTTAAGAACTAAATCAGAAAATGAAACTTCTAATCTTAAATTTTGGAAGATATTTATATGCTCAAATCTCAATTCCGGCAAAAATTCTATCTAATACTCAAAGAAAATTTTCTGTTCATTTTATAATGCTTCTAATAACATTACTTACTTATATTACTGAGTCTCACAAATTTGTACATTCCGTTTCCTTGAAAATCAACAACTCCTGCACTTAATTTGTAACTATATTCTTCAATTCTAATCGAAATGTCGAAATGCTAATTTATTTACTTTTTTCTTTCCTCAAATAACACATACGTCAAATGTGAATTATACTTCCTTAAGGGAAAAAAATGAAAAAGTTGATGGTTATAAAAAATTTTGAAAAAAAAAAAAAATAGACCCGACTTCAAAATTGCTCTAAAAAGTGGAAAATAATTTTGTTCTTTAAACACCATCGATAATACCTTTAAACATAATTTTTGAAGTTGGCGCAAAAACAAAAAACAAAATCCAGTGTAACCATGCTTTGTTTATATTTTCTTCAAAAAATTATCCCAAGTTAGGAACGAAACATTTATACTCACATATGCTGTTATCAATGCATAATGTATGTGGTAGTGAAGAAACTGGGTTAAATTTACAGTTGTAGTTGAGTTATGGCTGTGAATGATTTTATCTATCGTTTTTGCGCCAACTTCAAAAATTATGTTTAAAAGTATTATCGATGGTGTTTAAAGAACAAAATTATTTTTCACTGTTTAGAGCAATTTTGAAGTCGGTTCTATTTTTTTTTCAAACTTTTTTTATTTCATTCTTTTAAGTGTAAATGTATTTCAGAAGTAGTAAGAAGTTACCATCACGAAACTTCACCTTGTTTTTTTCAAAAAAAAAAAAAAAAAAAGCTTGATACTATAAAAAAAAAAAAAAACTGTTAAAAGGCCTAAATTTTAAGCGATTGGTACTAAAAATTTATCTTTGTCCCTCTCTGGAATTCATCTGTGTATTAATTTAATCATAACCATTTGAATATTATGTTTTCTCAAGCTAATTTACATTTCACAGCATCCAAGTTGCTTGTGATGCAATCCTGTATCTCCTTACTTAGCCCCGAACATCTGTTATTGGCATAAATGATAACCATAAAAATACTATTATAGTTGAGGCAAACCTAACCTGGTAGCATTGTGAAAGCTACGCAGATCCTAATCACTGCATTAAATCGCTTCCATGTTAGGTTTACCTCCCACTATAGAGCAATGACACTGAAGAAACTTGATACTTGCTTCAAAGAAGCCTTCATTCAAAATTATCGCTGCAATTACTATTAATATTACTGTTGTATGGCACCAAACTTTTATAACAATGTGTTTTATATTTAATCATTTAACAAGGAAACTGCATGAAATTTACTGTTTTTTGACCATAACTTTTTTTTTAAAGAACAAATATGGCCAAACAAGGTAATGGGACCTAAGTTGAGCCATCCCCTATCTATTAAAAAAAGAATCATCAAAATCGGTCCACTAGGTGAGACGCTGTGAGAGGACAAAAAAAAAAAAAAAAAAAACAAAACATACGGTATGAACTGATAACCGCCTCCTTTTTGAAGTCGGTTAAAAACAACAATTCATGCATCCTTTAAGAATTTTAAAGTTCAAGTTCAGTTTCTTATGTGAAAAATCGAGAAGAGAATTTCATGAGAGCTACAACATAGTCACTCATTAATGTTAAAAAAACTGAAAAATTAATGTCATTAGAAAATGAATTATTTCAGTAATTTTATTGCTTTTTACACAAAAAAGGTGTCAAACACATGGTGTCAATTTCAACCATTTATAATTTTTAAACACTCTCTACAAAATGCGTCCGGTAGAATGTATTTGCGAAAAAAAAAAAAATAAAATTATAAAACATAAATGTATAAAAACGTTTACGAAAAAACGTCCGCGCTTTGTACTAAAACTTGAATAAGTTTTCTCAGAAAACTGAAATATGTCAACGCACTTTAGAACAACATCCCATTACTGCACCCTTCCGTTAAAGCGACTGATGCATGAAACTCCATTTATTCTACAGATGCAATGTTATTTTGTCTCCCGTTAAAACGTCTAAAATGGATCATTCATTCCAAGTTTCATCTTATTTGAAATTCTCAAGACTTCCTATTGGAAAACTAATATTTATCAGCTCTATGTTTCTAAAAGTAAAATATTTCAGTAGAAAGGTGTTATTTGGTAATGAAAGGGTTAAAGAGTTGAAAATAATCGTATAGCAAAACACAGGTACATGATTTGTTTTTTAAGAAAATGTCGAAAGAGCGGAAAGATTCTACAACATCTAAATAAGAGAATATATTGATGTTAAAAAAAAACCTCAAATACACTCTAAAACAAAAAAAATCGACGCACTGAGAAGGAGTGATCCGACTGAGACGAAAATTGGTGGATAGGAGGACAATTCACAGAATAGTAAATGATTAAATTCTCAGAACAATTGAATAATTTATGTTAGAGTTACAGTAACAAGTTCAATAAGGTATTAATCCGCCTCTAGCCAGGATACAAGCTGAAGCACGGCGTGGCAAACACCGATAAAGCTCCCGGAGGGTGTCCTGCGGTATTTCCGGCCAAATTCGCTCCGATTGTTGGACGAGGTTATCAACATTCCTTGCCAGATGCAATCGCCATCCCATAATATCCCACACATGCTTGATTGGAGAGAGATCTGGCGATCTGACAGGCCACGGAAGAGTTTGACAGGCGTGCAGCAGTTCATAGCAACACGTGCTGTATGTTATGGGGCATTGTCCTGCTGAAAACCAGCCGAGGGTACTGCAAAAGAAACTGCAGCAAGACAGGTC